>NC_050445.1:130219617-130519617 GCF_903995425.1 Onychomys torridus
AAAACTACAGAAATCCTACAATCTAATGGAAACTGAATAATGCTCAACTGAATCACCAATGGGTTAAGGAAGAAATAAAGAAAGAAATTAAATACTTCCTAGAGATTAATGAAAATGAATACACCACATACCCAAACTTATGGGACACTATGAAAGAAGTGCTAAGAGGGAAATTCATAGCACTGAATGCCCACATAAAGAAGCTGGAGAAATTCACTCTAGTGACTTAATGGCACACGTGAAAGCCCTTGAACAGGAAGAAGCAAAATCTCCCAGGAGGAGCAGATGCCAGGAAATTATCAAATTGAGAGCTGAAATCAATAAAATGGAAATAAAGTGAACAATGCAAAGAATTAATGAAACAAAGAGTTGGCTCTTTGAGAAGATCCAAAAAGATAGACAAGCCCTTATCCAAACTAACAAAAGACAGAGAGAGAGCATCCAAATTAACAAAATCAGAAATGAAAAGGGGGACATAACAACAGACACACGAGGAAATCAGAGAATCATCAGGTCATACTTCAAAAACCTCTACTCCACAAAACTGGATATCTAAAAGAAATGGATAATTTTTGGATAGGGTACAACATACCTAAGTTAAATCAAGACCAGATAAACCATTTAAATTATGTCCAATAATCCCTAAGGAAATAGAATCAGTCATTAAACGTCTCCCAACAAAAAAATCCCTGGACCAGATGGTTTCACTGCAGAATTCTACCAGATCTTCAAAGAAGACTTATGCCAAACTCTTTAAATGTTCCACACAATAGAAGCAGAAGGAATATTTACCAAACTCCTTCTATGAGGCTACAATTACTCTGACTCCTAAACCAAAACAAAGATGCAACAAAGAAGAGAACTACAGACCGATCTCCTTCATGAACATTGACGCAAAAAATACTCAATAAAATACTGGCAAACAGATTCCAAGAACACATCAAAACAATTATCCACCATGATCAAGTAGGCTTCATCCCAGGGATGCAAGGGTGGTTCAACATACAAAAGTCCCATCGATGTAATACACCATATAAACAATCTCAAAGAAAAAAACCACATGATCAACTCACTAGATGCAGAAAAGACCATTTGACAAAATCCAACACCCCTTTATGATAAAGGTCTTGGAGCGATCAGTAATTCAGGGAATGTACCTAAACATAATAAAAGGCAATCTACAGCAAGCCAACAGCAAACATCAAATTAAATGGAGAGAAAATCATAGCAATACCACTAAAATCAGGAACAAGACAAGGCTGTCCCCTCTCCCCATAATAATTCAACATAGTACTTGAAGTTCTAGCCAGAGTTATAAGACAACATAAGGAGATTAAGGGGATACAAATTGGAAAGGAAGAAGTCAGGCTTTCCCTATTTGCAGATGACATGTTAATATACATGAGTGCCCCCCAAATTCAACCAAAGGAACTGATACAGCTAAGGAAAACCTTCAGTAACATAGCAGGATGCAAGATCAACTAAAAAAAAAAAATCAGTAGCCCTCCTATATACAATAGACAAACAAGCTGAGAAGGAAATCAGAGATTCATCACCTTTTACAATAGCCACAAATGATATAAAATACCCTTGGGGTTACTCTAACTGAGCATGTGAAGGACTATATGACAAGAAACTTTTAATCCCTGAAAAAAAATTGAAGAAGATGTCAGAAAATGGAAAGATCTCCCATGCTCATGGATAGGGCAGGATTAACACAGTAAAAATGGCGATGTTACCAAAGCAATCTACAGATTCAACATAATCCCCATCAAATTACCAACACAATTCTTCACAGATCTGAAAAGAATGATACTCAAACTTCATATGGAAAAACAAAATACCCCAGGATGGCCAAAAGAATCCTGTACAATAAATCAACCTCTGGAGCCATCACAGATCACTGACTGAAGCTCTACTATAGAGCTACCATAATAAAAACAGCTTGGTACTAGCATAAAAGCCAACATGTGGACCAATGGAATCAAATTGAAGACCCTGACTTTAACCCACACACCTATGAACACATAATTTTTGATGAAGAAGCCAAAAATGTACAATGGAAAAAAGGAAGCATCTTCAACAAATGGTGCTGACATAACTGGATGTCAATGTTTAGAAGGCTGCAAATAGATCCATATCTGTCACTGTGCAAAAAACTTAAGTCCAAGTGGATCAAGGATCTCAACATAAATCCAGTTATCTGAACCTAATAGAAGAGAAAGTAGGAAGTACTTTTGCCCTTCAACTGAAGAATGGATAAAGAAAATATGGTACATATACACAATGGAGTAATACTCAGCAGAGAAAAACAATGACATCATGAGTTTTGCAGGCAAATGGATGGATCTAGAAAAAATCATCCTGAGTGAGGTAACCCAGACTCAGAAGGACAAACAGGGTATGTATTCACTCAGAGGAGGATAACTAGATGTAAACAAAGATGACTAGACTGCTACACAACTCCTGGTAGGATACCTAGAAAACGGGACCCTAGGAAAGACACAGGGATCACCCCAATGCCAGAGAAATGGATAAGATCTACATGAACAACCTGGATGACAGTGGGAGTAATGAAGTACAAGGTGTGAGGGAAAGAAAGCTTAGGGGAGCAGGAGATCCCAGCTGGATCAAGAACAGAAAGGGAGAACAAGGAATAACAGACCATGATAAATAAAGACCACATGAGAACAGGAATAGGCAGAGTGCCGGAGAGGTTCCTTGAAATCTACAATGATATATCCTCTGTAGACTGCTGGCAATGGTTGAGAGAAAGCCTGATCTGACCTAGTCTGGTGATCAGATGGCCAAACACCCTAACTGTTTTGCTGGAACTCTCATCCAATAACAGATGGAAGTGGATGCAGAGATCCTGGGCCAGGCCCTAGCTGGAGTTCCAGGTGTCCAATTGTAGAGAAAGAGGAAGGAGTGTAAGAGTGTGAATTGTTGAGCCCAAGATTGGAAAAAGCACAGAGACAAATAGCCAAATGAATGGAAGCACATGAATTATGAATCTACCGCTGTGGAGCCCCCAGCTGGAACAGGCCCTCTGGATAAGTGAGACAATTGAATAGCTTGAACTCTTTGGGAGGCATCCAGGCTGTGGGACCAGGACCTGTCCTTAGTGCATGAGCTGGCTGTTTGGAACCTTGGGCTTACACAGGGATACTTTGCTCAGCCTGGAAGGAGGGAACTGGACCTGCCTAGACTGAATCTACCAGGTTTAAATGAATCCCCAGGGGAGTCTTGGCCCTGGAGGAGATGGGAATGGAGGGGAGGGGATGCGGGGAAATTGGGGGTAGGGGTGGAAGGGTGGAGGACAGGGGAACCCATGGCTGATGTGTAAAATTAAAACACACATATAATAATAATAATAAAATTTAAAAAACATTAAAAAATATAAAAAAAGAAAATAACTAGTTTTAACCCAATTATGGTAAAGACTAATTACATACCTTTTTATTCTGATAAATGTCTCTTTATAAAAACCAATTTTACTCCTTTACATGTAATTATATTCTCTATGATAAAATAAACCAGTTCATATACAATATTATTAAATTAATTTGAATCATGTACAAATACACTACAAAAGTGTAAGAAATAAGTTTCCCATTTCTTCATGGACTGTATTTATTGTTTAAAGTTTGCTATGGTGTGAAGTCTAAACTCCTCTGTGGGTTAATGTAAAAATGTATGAACATTGTGCTGGTTTAGTAAATTAGTGGTTGTAGATCCTCTTCCAATAGGGAAGTCTTCAAACCTCATCAAGGTGACTTCTCTTGTGCACCCACAATACATCTGTCTCTGCCTTCAGTCCCTAGCGGATAAGTTCCCAGGAACTCAAACTCAGTGTATGTTTATCCCCAGGGATTTCAATTTCCATAACAGTCTTTTCAATAGAGAGCAACAATAAAGATTTGGAGGGAGGAAAGGGAAGGGTGACATGTTGCTTTTAAATTACAATCCATAGGTAAATAACAAGAATAAAACAAATGCAAAATCAAATTTAAGAGATCAGTGATCTCTGGGGACATATGAAGGACTCATTCTTTGACTCTTTACCATGTATACCCACTTATTGTGCATAATATGTGAAATTTTCAAGGCTTGAGAACATAGATACAACATTTATTGCTCTAATCATTTTAAGCTATTTCATTTATTAATTTAAAACTACAATGGGCAGAATATTTAGCTTAGTGGTAAAGTGCTTGTCTGCCATGTACAAGATCCTGACTATGGCCCCAGGAATCACACACACACACACACACACACACACACACACACACACACACATACACACACACACACACTCACACAGTCAAATTGCAGGTGACAATTTAAATGAAAGTGCTTTATATACTTTAAATCCATATAATAAATATAATTTTAATTTCTCTTGCTGTTATTTTAAGTTCTAATTCACTATTTATGGACTAATTTGAAAAATATGGAACTTATAATTCAGTAAAATGGAACTACAAAGTTTTCATGGTAGTGATTTCATTTTCTCCTGAATGCCCCTATACTTTTTGCAATCATGTATAAATAAAGGACTTCAACATCATGTTAAGGCCAGGGGCATGAATACTACCATGGACATAATCAGAAAGTCATAATATGAATTTTAATATAACCTGTGATTTACTTAAAGACTGATCTTTGAGGGAAAACAAATCAGTTTATACTCCTTTTTAAATAAAATAATTTACTGAATGGTATAAAAATATCATGCACTAAGGATAGGTTCAGGTTCCACTGCCTGGGTGCCTCACAAACAGTTCAAGCTATTCAATTTTCTCACTTATCCAGAGGGCCTAATCCAGTTGGGGGCTCCACAGCTTTTGGTTCATAATTCATGTGTTTCCATTAGTTTGGCTATTTGTCCCTGTTCTTTTTCCAATCTTGGTCTCAACAATTCACACTCTTACAGACCCTCCTCTTTCTCGACAATTGGACACCTGGAGCTCCACGTGGGGCCTGGCTGAGGATCTCTGTATCCACTTCCATCAGTTATTGGATGAGAGTTCCAGCATGACCATTAGTGCATGAGCTGGCTGTTTGGAACCTTGGGCTTACACAGGGACACTTTGCTCAGCCTGGAAGGAGGGGACTGGACCTGCCTGTACTGAATCCACCAGGTTGAATTGAATCCCCAGGGGAGTCTTGGCCCTGGATGAGATGATAATGGAGAGGAGTGGCTGGGAGGGATGTTGGGGGCAGGGATGGGAAGGGGGAGGACAGGGGAACCCATGGCTGATGTGTAAAATTAAAACACAAATATAATAAATAAAAAAGGAGAAAAAGAAAGATTAATATCAGATGGGCATTGGTGGCACATGCCTTTAATCCCAGCACTCAGAAGGCAGAGGCAGGCAGATCTCTGTGAGTTTGCGGCTGCCTGGGCTACAGAGTGAGATCCAGGAAAGGCGTAAAGCTACACAGAGAAACCCTGTCTCGAAAAACAAAACAAAACAAAACAACAAAAAAATTAATATTGGGTACAAAGGGATTGACAAGTAACAGTCCTCTATCTAGTCTTCATAATCCAGTCTTTTTCATGACTCACACAGTATCTTTATCTTTGATGCTGCCTCTGGATCCAAACACAACTTCCCCCTTCTCAAGTTGGGTGGTTTTACCTCCTATAGGTTGGCCAGGCTCTAGGATGAAAAGTAACCAGGACCATTTTCATGCCTCCTCAACTACCTCTAGAAATAGATTCTCTGGCTTTGTCATACTTTGCCATCACTTTTCTCATACTCATTTCTGTCATCTTTGTCTCTGTTTATTCATAGTCTGCTAGTCTGAGTTTTATGGGGGCCTTAGATAGTGATGACCAAGTTTCTACTGCATCACACAAGTCTACAAATCAGAGAGTATTTTCTCTATTTTTGACTCATCTTATGCCACCTTTGTCTCAAAGGAACATATTACATTTTTTATGTGCTTCCATGACACTCAAACTAAACCCTTCTCTTGAATTTAAGCAACTCAAAGGTATATTATTCTTTATTATAGTTCATCACTGGGGTGTTGGAAAGGATGCAATTGGCAAAGATGAAATTTCATTTTTTTCCTTTTGAACTAATGATCAAATATGGGGAGTATCCTTTATTACATACATCTTTCTTTCCCAGTTTACTAATATCTATGTGCAATAGTTCAAATGAGATGGCTCCTATGTACTCATAAGTTTGAATTCTTGATCCTCCTACATAAAAATAATTGGGAGGGATTAAGAGGTGTGGCCTTTTTGGAGGAGGTATATCATGGGGATGATCTTTGAGGTTTCAAAGCCTGTTGCCATCCCATGTACTCTCTCTACCTCCTACTTGTTGGTACAGATGTGAGTTCTCAGATCCCACTGCCATGATTTTGCTGGACATCATTAACTCTATCTGAAATCATAAGCACAATTAAAGGGTTTTTTTTACAAGTTGACTTAGATATGATGTTTGTCACTACAATTAAAAAGTAACTCAGACAGCAGGATTCCACATGAGACTAAGAATCTGAACATGAGATACAACATGTATAATGTTCAGAAGTAAATACAGGAAAGGAAATGCATGGTTATAGAGTCCAAGTTTCCTATTGTACACTTTCTCAGACAGCATGGAACTGTGGGTTCTGAATCTTACTGGCTCCTTTTCTGTCCCCATAAAAACATTTCTGTACATAGCAAACACAGAAGAATTACAGAATAAGGAAACAAGTGCTGATTGGTTGGTTGTTTTTGTTGGACTTTATTAAGATGCCACTTTATTAAGATGTCAAAAGAAATAGACTTGATGTTGCTAGTTCAGGCTTCTCTAGAACTTCATTGGACTCTCAGGCTGGCCTTGATGTCAAAATCTTCATGCCTCAGCTTCCAAATGTAGGGATTACAAAGAAGCAATATTATTAAATTTGGCATTGTACTTTGTATATACCTTCTTTTTATATATGCACATGTGTTTATCAATGTATATGTAGCCAACTATATACTAAATGAATAAATATGTATCTACATATAAATGTATATTAACAATAACTAGGAAATCTAATCAGTTTAGATATCCATCAACTGATGTTTGGATAATGAAATTAAATAGTGGAATTATATTCAGCAACAACAGAAATCAAGAAATACTCAAGAAAATGTCTTGAACTGGAAAATTGATACTGACTGAGACAAATGCCACATGTTCCCTCTCATAAGTAGATCCTAACTTTAATCAGTCTGGAGTTTGTAAATTTTGGAAGTTAGAAAGGTCTGAGGAGAGAGATATTGAGAAGAACACTTAAGGAGAAGAGAAGATAGTAGAATGTGTGTGATGTGAAAGTATACAGTAAGAAGAGTAGGAGCCAAGATGGTTAATTAGGGAGGGGACAGGGAACAGGGGAGAAGGGAGAGTGTTGACCAATCAAATTAAGAGTGTATGAAAAAATACCTATGAAAACACTATTTTCTTACACTATTTTTAAAGAAGAATCTATGAACAACAAAGCACACTACATGCTGGGTAATGCTCCTCTAGATACCACAGGTTCTAAAACAAAGATCCTAGTGTCATGTATAGGAACCCTTATTATGAGAGAGGCAACAGATCACATAGGCTACTATCAATTTTCTTGCTTGGGCCCCTAGAACTAAGTCATAAATACTACTACTAAAGACACTATACATTTTGGTTCTAGAACATAGAGAAGTAATAGTGGATTTTAGCCAATGTCTCCACCTGGTTTGCTGGATTTTACAGTTCTGGAAGTTACTCTGTAAAGCCCTGATGGAGAAAAAAGTTATCAAAAGTCTTGCTCAGCTGTGGTCTTCATCACCTACAACAATGGCCATTTGTTTAGTAGGATGATAACTGGTGCAATATCACCTATCATAGGGCTAATCTAGAACTTTCTGGTTAGGCTGTGACTCACTCTGACAGAGAATGAGTGTCTGGTACTGCAAAGCCAGTCAAGTGTCCATGGCTGGGGAAGATAGATACCCTATGTGGTAGCTTACAACTGATATTTTGATGAATATGCATAATGTCAAATTGGCTTCTACATTATTGTTTCTACCTATAGACTATTGATGCTGTCAGCCTTCATCAGAGAAACTACTTTTTGTAGTGAGTGGTATTTAATGAAAAGGCTCACACCTCTTCAAAATGCTAAGGATAACTGTGGAGTACTCACACTTAACCTCAATAGGATGTGTGTACTACCACTTCAGTCAGAAGAGACATCTCAAAAGGATGTAGGGAGAATGTAAGAACCAAAAGAGGGTTATGATACAGTGGATTCTGGATATGACCAATGTACCCTTGAACTCACAGATGTGAATACCTGTACAGATCTGTACAAGATTGGACCCATCAGCATTTCCTCATGAATGGAGGGGGTTCTAATGAGCCTATTCATCTTCATTAACAGTCTATCAGCTATTGATGGCTTCTGGGAAAGGCTGTGCCATTCTTCTTAGCAGCCAGGAAAATTTGACAAGTTGCTGTGTTCCAGTACATAAGCCCAACTCATGTTCATGCAAGCAAAGAAAATTAACTCACTGAGTCAAAAAAAATTTACAGTCAGAGGGGGATTGTTGAGAATAAGAGTTTTAGTGTTAGAGGGAACAGGATAATTGGAGGTAAAAATAAAAATATAAAATAATTATTATTTTATGTTTTTAAATTCCCAAAGTATATACTCAATTAAAATTTTAAAAATTAAAAGAATGAACAACATAGGCAGTAGATGGGACACCATTAAATGAACACAAACTTACATTTTGGGCTTTCTAGAAGGAGGAGAGAAAGGACAGCATAAAGAAAACATAGTTAATGAAGTACAATGAAGATCCAGGTCATGGAAGATAATGTTCTCTCAAATAAACTCATTGCAAAACACCTCTCCAAGAGATAAAATTCTAGAAAGAAAATAAAGCAGGATATAATGGGGGCACTAAGTTACATATAAGAGAATCCTGCTAGAATGACAGTAGTTTCTTAATAAGAATCTAACAGGTAGGAGATGATTAGGTAATATAGCCAAAGTTGTGGCAAGAAATAACAGAAAAAATTCCCTGCTTACCAAAAAATACCAATACCAGAAAATTTCAGAAATGAAAGAAAAACAAACACTCTCTGGAAAAAAAAAGAAGGGTAATTTAATCTGAAAACAGGTTTGCAACAAATTCACTAAATTTACACTATTGAAGAAGTAAAAAAATTAAAACACTATAAATACATAAAAACACCAAACTATAAACAAATAAGAACAGAGGAAAGAAAACATTCAAAACAACCAGGAAATACTAATATGAATATGTTCCTACTCATCAGTAATTGTGGATGTAATTTGGAATAAAACATGGAGTCAAAAGAGTAACAACAGCTGGAGGAAGATAAAAAGAACCATTTGTTCATCAGTAAAGAAAGACTTCATTAGTAAAACATAGTCTGAACTTAGGGAGTCAATGAACATACTTTACATAAATAAGAAACAAAATAGAGTAGGATATGCAATATTTACATTAATATAATGGAATTTAAGTCAAAACATAAAATGTGACAAATGAAGTAATTATGTAGTAAAGAAGACAGTTAAAGATTAAATCTCAGTTTCCTGACTTCAGTACTGGCTAATTTTTAGTGACATGGGCAGAAAAGGACTCTTGGATCAGGATGGTTTTCACTCAGCTTTACCCCATCATTACTGCTGCTGAGAAGGCATTTGTTCACCATGCTCCTGGGGCAGAGGCAATATCATTGTTATTTTGCTGATGGAGCCTGAAATGCATGGCCAGTTAGGTGTTAATAACTAAGGCATTCATGCCCCACGGCCCTCAGCTGCAACCAATAATCTGGACTTCCTCAGCACCTCTGTTTGTCTCAGAGATAAGTAACACATTTGGCATCTCTACCACACCAAGTAAGGGTGTTTTTGTTAAGGTATGAATCACTGTGGGAGGAAAATGTGAACCTTGCATGCAGTAATAAACTCCCAAATCCTCAAGCTCCACTCTGCTGATCTTGAGTGTGAATTCTGTTCCTGACCCACTGCCACTGAACCTGTCTGGGACCCCAGAAAATCGATTGGAAATCTCATAGATGAGGAGCTGTGGAGACTTGCCTGGCTTCTGCAGGTACCATTCCAAATAGGTGTTTCCATAACTATCTTTGAGGTTCTGACTAGACTTGCAAGAGATGGAGACTTCATCTCCAAGACTGGCAGGCAAGGAGGATGGAGTTTGGGTCATCACAACATCTCCTGTTGAAGCTGAAATAAAGACAGAGAAGAACAAACTTAAGGAAACACTTCCTGAACAAATGTTATGTATGCTTTTTTGATATTTATGTCAGCTGAGATGTTTATTTTTACATACAATTGTTTATGCACTACAATTCTCTTTTTGACAAGCTAAGAGAATTGACAGCCATAAAGATGACTTAATTGAAAGCCTAAGCATAACTTAGACAATCCCATTCCATCTATGCATAATCTTCATTGTAGCCCAGGTTCTCTCCAACCTGAAATCTCGCTCTCACATATGTAAACCCTACAGGCTCCATCCTAGATGCTAAGCCCCTCTGTTTTCTCATACATGGACAGAATACATGTAATCAACAATGGGACCCAGGGCTCATGCTCCCTACCCATCCTCCTTTCTCACTTCCCTCTGTCCTCACCAGGAATCCTGAACAACAGCAGCACCAACAGCAGAACAGGCAACTTCATTTTGAGGAGGAAGCCCGAGGAGACTGGTAAGTCACTGCAAGATGATGACTGAGTTTTTATTCCAGAGTAGCAAGGATGTGTCCTCCCTAGGGAGCAATATGCAAAGGAAGGGTTAGTGACACACTATAGATAGAGAGAAGAGTCATGCAGGATTTTTATGCTTTCAAAAACCACATATATACCTTCTATGTCAGGAATGACAGTATTGAAACAGAATATGGTGCTTGGTGGGAAAATGCTACAAACTGTCAATCTGAATAACATTAGACACTCAATAAGTGCTGTATTACAGAAACACTTGAAGGAATGAAAATAAAGACATGTACACAATCACTCCCTATGAGCTGAATATTTATGCTTTTGCTCTTCTTTCATGAATTTTACAAAGAAATGCCTCTTTAATGAATGTCAAATGTAGAAGTTAGGAGCTGTCTTTTCTGTGGTTTTTATAATTTTCTCTGTGGGAGCACAAAAATAAATAAATGTACTAGGAAGCCATATCTTATGTGTTTATCATGAAAAAATGCATAACTGATGGATAATAAATATAATTGTCATAGGAAATATGGGTTAATGAAACTTTGGAATGGAGGTGTGGGTCTCTGGTGTTTGTGGCTAATGATATTTCAGAAGTGAATTTCAACTCACTTGTTTTCTATGAATTAAATATATATAACTTTTCATTCAGCAATTATACCTGAGTGAAATTATCTTTTTACATGTGTTTATTTATTTATTATGTGTTTGTATGCATGTGGGTAGGAATGTTCATTTCCTGAAACCCAGGTAGGGGGCAGAGGACAACATGTGAGATTCAGTCCTCACCTACCATATTGATGCAGGGAAAATATCAAGTTGTCTTCCTCTATGGCCAGAGATGTTGTTGAGATATCTCACTGGCTCACTCAGTGAACTGATTTTAGTATCATATTTTGAGAGTAGAAAAATTTCTCTGGAGCTTGATAGATGGCTTAGCAATTAAGAATCCTGGCTGAACTTCCAGAGGGCCTGTGTTTAGTAAATAACACCTATGCCAAGTTGCTCACTATTGCCTATAAGTCTAGCTACAGAGGCCCTACATACCCTTCTGTTCTATGTAGTTATCTACATGCATGTGTATTAAAACATAGAAAAATATATCAGCAAGTATACATTTTTTTTATTTTTAAGAAAGAAAAAAATCTCTTTATCACTGATAGAAATATAATAGTTCTATGCAAACACAAGAGTAAAGGGAATGTTTTATGCCTTATGAATGGAATATGGAGTTCAGGATAGACTGTTATCACAGTTTGATGAAAGCCCTTGTCCTGCTTGTTTTTATCACCTTGATAGAGGCTAGGTGCATCTGTGAAGAAAGAACTTCAGTTGAGAAAATACTTCTATCTTATTGACCTCTAAACAATTCTCTGGGTTATTGTCTTTATTATTGATAGATGTGAGAAGGCCCAGCCCAATGTGAATAGTGCCACCCCTACGCAGATGATCCTGAATGGTATAAGAAAGCAGGCTGAGCAAACGGGGGAGTAAGTCAGTAAGCAGCACTCATCCATATCCTCCACTTAGTTTCTGCCTCCTGCTTCATGACCTGCTTGATGAGTTCTGTTCTGTTGAGTTCCACTCAGGATGCACAGTGATGTGTAACTGTAAACTGACCTTCTTTCCTCCCAAAGTTGCATTTGGTCAGGGTATTCATCACAACAAAAAGTCATCTAGGACAGCCCTCCACAGTTATTATATCTCTCCTATATCCAATTAGTAGGAAAGACTTCTCAAGAGTACAACTTTCTTAGGAACATAGGAAAGAATGAACAGTAACTGTTTCATATTTTCTCCATGTTGAGTTTTAGGAAAACTCTTCCCCTCCAGAGGTTATTTCAGTGAGGAAAATGAAATTCTGTTAGATTCTTTTTAACTTTGAGTGAGAATCCCCTTCATAGGCCTTTGTGTAATGTAGCCACAACAAAGGATTCCAATAGTGGACTACATCAAGGTGAACAAAAATTAGATCCACTCATTTAATGCCTCTGGGTTATCTGTGAATGTTCTGTCACTGTCCCCTGGGTCTTCATTTGGCAAAAGTCACTTGGGATTTTGATGGTGAGTCGGAGCTACTCAGTAGAGTGAATCTGCTTCCTTATCCTCCTCAAATGGGGAAAATGTGTTAATTCATTGATACTCAAGCCCATACAGGTCATTTTGACCTGAATAAAACTAGATGATTTTGTCAACTTCACATGGCTTAGAAGAACAGTTACTGGCCAGCAACTATAACAACAGATGAAACAAAAAATAATGTAGAACTGTGTTAAATATTGAATAATTTATTTACAAAATACAAATTATAGAAACAAAAGGGAGATAGCATATACAATTTTCAGTATGAAAAACAAAATTATCATATTTTCAAACATACATGTTTAATTTATTGTATAAAATACAAATCCATAACATAAATATACAGTATAAATATAATAGATATTCAAATATAAATTTTAATTTATTGTATAAATCATGGCTTTTGTGCTTAGGACCCAGATAAAATGGTTAAAAATATTATAAGGCAAAGAGATGCAATACTCTGTAATAATTGTTAGTTCTCAGCTATCAATATTGCTAATACTTATTATTAAAAAAAGTAACATAGACTACTGTGCCTTTAACCTAATCCAACCTAGTGTGTCCAGGCTTCATTCCAGAAACATTTCCAAAGGAAGTTTTTTCATCATGAAAATTAACCAATACAATTAACATAGGTGACAGTTCTTTCATATTAATAAATATCAAAATATAATCATTAAAATGCAATGGAAAGTACATATATATAAATATATATGAATGGACATGATAATTCCTGACATTACAAAAGAACCCTTTTAAATAACTCAGTGAATCTAAACTAAAATTAAAACAAATTGTGCCATAAATAATATGTTGCGCATACACAATGTGCTGTGCTTCTCTCTCTTGGGACAAGCAACACATTTGAAAGGTGGAACGTACTAAGAAAGAAAGATTTGCTTAGTGTCTGTGTCACTGTGGGTGCAAAATGGGAAACTTGCTTGCAGTAATAAATGTAGTGGATAGCCATCCCAGCATTGGCCTGGAAGTTCCAACCTCCATTGAGGCTTCAGTAATGATCACGCCCACAAGGCGGGGCAGAGGAGGGAGCAGAAGACGGAGGAGCAAGAGGAGGTGGCTCTCTTGGTTCCGGGACGCTGGATGCTGGAAGTGGACCGAGCAGAGTTCTCCAGAGAACACCGCCGGACTGCCCTATACCTTTGCCAGACCCTGCAACCTACCCCTTCATTTGTAAGTTACCCCACAAAATAAACCTCCCTTTTAACTACGTGGAGTGGCCTTAATAATTTCACCAATAAATAAACTCAAACATCCTCAGCCTCCACTCTGTCAATTTTCCATGTAAAATATGCCTCTGATTCACTGTCACTGAACCTGTTGGGAACCACAGATTCCGAGACAGAGGCCTCATAGATAAGGGTCTATGGTGACTGCCCTGGCTTCTGCTCATATTAGTTCAAATTTCTGTCACTATCACTACCTAGAAGGCTCTGAGACCTACAGGAGATAGAGGCTATCCATTCATAGGTGACCAGCAGGGAGACTAGAGCCTGAATCAATACAACATCAATAATGGAAGCTTAAATAATAAGAGGGAAGTACAAAATCATGTGCAAAATGCATGAGCAGAATTTAAGATTATCTTCATATTATATATCTCAAGTGAGATCTTCACAGGTTGTGGATAAATTTTTTTGGCAGTGTAACAAAAAACTTAAAAAAAAAATTAGTACATCATTCTAAAGGGATTCTCAAGGTAATGTAGACCAGACCATTCAATTGCATGTATGTCAAATCTCAGTATCGCAGATACTGTCCCATTCAACAAACTAATTTTCACAAATCTAAGCCTCACATGTTCATCTTAGAAGACAGGACCTGACATTTTATATGTCGGACTGACTGTAGCTACCTGAAAGTTCACCCTCTTTCTATTTTCCTTCTGTATCCTCTTTCTCTTCTTACCAGGTACCATAGTCTTAACTGCCTCAGGAACTGAAGAGCATACCTCATTGTGAGAAGATAATCAAGGAATAACAGACCATGATAAATGAAGACCACAAGAGAACAGGAATAGGCAGAGTGCTGGAGAGGTCCCCTGAAATCCACAATGATACATCCTCTGTAGACTGCTGGCAATGGTTGAGAGAAAGCCTGATCTGACCTAGTCTTGTGATCAGATGGCCAAACACCCTAACAGTCGAGCTGGAACTCTCATTCAATAACTGATGGAAGTGGATACAGGAATCCTCAGCCAGGCCCCAGGTGGATCTCCAGGTGTCCAATTGTCGAGAAAGAGGAGGGACTGTAAGAGCGTGAATTGTTGAGCCCAAGATTGGAAAAAGCACAGGGACAAATAGCCAAATGAATGGAAGCACATGAATTATGAGCCAAAGGCTGTGGAGGCCCCAGCTGGAACAGGCCCTTTGGATAAGTGAGACAATTGAATAGCTTCAACTGTTTGGGAGGCATCCAGGCTATGGGACCGGGACCTGTCCTTAGTGCATGAGCTGGCTGATTGGAACCTTGGGCTTACACAGAGACACTTTGCTCAGCCTGGAAGGAGGGGACTGGACTTGCCTGTTCTGAATCCACCAGGTTTAAATGAATCCCCAGGGGAGTCTTGGCCCTGGAGGAGAGGAGAAGGGAGGGGAGGGGATGGGGGAAAGGTGGGAGTGAGTGCGGGAGTGGGGAGGACAGGAGAACCCATGGCTGATGTGTAAAAAATGAAAAAAGAAATAAAAATTAAAAAAAGAAAAAAAATTAATATTGTTTTTACTAGACAGTGAAAACCACAGGTCAGCCATGTAAATTTGTGATCAGTTGTTATATCCACCCAATCCTACCAAGCATCAAAGAACATATTTGGATGCATTGACATTAGAAGTAGAGAAATGTAAACCTCTACTTCATTTCACTATACATCTATTCCTTGTTGATGTGTGAAGTAGGAAGACTCATGGACTTATTTTGATGAGTACAATACACTGTACTCTATCTTAGTCAAAGATGTTTCTATGGAACACCTATGGTTGGATTGCCTTAGTACAAGAAAAGAAAAAAAATACCTCTGCTGCTTGGAATTTGTCACTTCTGCTTTGCATGTTACTCTCAGCCTCAGTGTTAGCAGAGAACCATATTAACATAGAACCACAAACTAACATGGAAACTCCAGCTCAACTTATCTATCTTTGGGTATTTTGGCTGCCAAGAGAAGGTACTACTGGATTGTACTGCAAGTCTATCTAAACTCAATGTGGAGTCCACCATAATTCCAGCTTGAATCTGCAAACATAGCTTGTAAATCTCATAGTAAATACACCCCAGTTCTTTTGTGCAGAACAAGAGATATGATACAGAATACATGGGTGACTTTTTCCAATTTCAGACTTTAGAGAAGTTCTATTGACATGATTTCTAGCTTTCACCTCACTCTGGTGGAGAAAGTACCACTGTCACCTGCAGGGATGATCAGAGCATTAACAGCTTCTTGATCTGGTAACAGAAGAAACCTTTCTGTGCTTCTCATTTCCTTATCAAAGATGCAAGCACAAGTACCATTGGAGTCCCAGCTTCTTCAATGGCTGTGTATCTGAGGCATCTTTCACTCTTACAAATCAGGAGCCTAGGCTCTGCATATTCTACAGTTAATCATTGTTAGCATTATGATAATGGGTGGCCCAGAGTGATTGAACATGACACAACACCTTCATGTGAATGTTGTTGGGTTCTTGTAGCCACTGCTCCCTTTCAGTACAGCAGATGGCCTAGTCAGTTCACTTTCAGTCCTTCTTATCTACTTAAGCATACTAAAACTATTCTGCAGAATTTTCATTAAAAAATTAATCCTAATGTTCTTTAAGCTATATAAAATAATGACAAGAGTATATACCAAAAAACTTATTCTGTGAATCAAGTATTTATCACCAAGAATAGATTGGGATACACACGAACACACACAGGCACAGAGACAGACAGACAGACAGACAGACAGACACACACACACACACACACACACACACACACACCACACACACACACACACACAGAGAGAGAGAGAGAGAGAGAGAGAGAGAGAGAGAGAGAGAGAGAGAACTATATACCATATTCTATTGTAAACATTAATTCTAGAAAGAAGCCTTTGTATAGGTAAAGCCTGAATGACTAATTGAAAATATAACAATATGCAGAGTCTTCAATATTTGGAACAGAACAAGCCTGGAGGCTCATTACCATACCTTGAGTTAGTTTTAGCCCTTGAAAAAGCCATTCCTTACCACCTCTGTATCAGAACTAACATGCTGTGATGACTAGGTAAAAACATTTTAGGATATGTTGACTTAGTAGTATACTAGCTTCTATCAACCCTGATTGAAAACATAATACTGTGGAAAGTTTGGAAAGTAACAGGTCTCAAAGCTAATTATCATATCTTGAGATTGCTCTAGCCCTTGGATCAGCCATTCCTTTCCCATCACTGTATCAGGAATAATATTCTTTTGTGAATGGGTAACAACATTTTAGGTTATGTTAACTTAGCAGACCACTAGCTCCTTCCAACCACAAATCTATGAATGTCATCAGATGGTATCTTAGGCCCACAGAAATGCTTTTCCTATCTGCTGTAACTACTTCTTTGATGTAAACACCAATGTGTTTTGAAATTTGTTTTATGTAAAACAATAAATTTCATGAGACTGCCTCCATGTTGAAACATGAGTTTGGGGCTAACTTAAATCTGTGTTCCTGGCTATGCTCACTTGAAATGGTTTCAGAATGAACTCTGATTACAATCTCTTTTAGATGAGAGCTATACCCATTATCTATTCATAGTCCTCATGTTCTTGGCTTTAGTGTGTCAATGTTCTTGTGGGAGGTGGTCACAAAAGAATAATGTCATTTAAAAATGAGCACTGTCTATGTCTCCATTACTCTTCATTCAAACAAATTTGTTGTAAAACTAAATCCAAGACAGTGACTAAGTTTTCATTATGACTATCATAGCCTAGAAGGCGTATGGAAGACATTTAAGAAAATGAGTAGAAGAAAGTTGAAGCAACTAAGAGTTATGTGAAGTTAGATTTCACTTCAAAGCTGAAAGCAAAATTTAAAAAAAATTTTCTGTTATGAACACAGATGGAAAGCAGTCATCTTATGAAAATATTCTTGGAGAGACTAAATAGGAAGTCCTTTACCATTAAGTTGGTGACAGAAACACTGACCAAAAAAACATAGGTTAAAAAAAATTAGAAGCTTGAAAATGAGTCTGAAAGAAGAAAACACCTGACAGAAAGTAAAGATGATTATGTTATTATAAATACATGATATTCAAGTGTGGTGGGTAGCCATCCCAGCATTGGCCTGGAAGTTCCAACCCCCATTGAGGCTTCGGTATTAGTCACGCCCACAAGGCGGGGCTGAGGGAGGAAGCTGAAGACACAGGATCAAGAGGAGAGGTCTCGCTAGGTGCTGGGACCCTGGATGCTGGAGGTAGACAAAGCAGAGTTTTCCAGAGAACACCACCAGACTGCGCCATACCTTTGCCAGACCCTATAACCTATCCCTTCATTTGTAAGTTACCCCACAAAATAAACCTCCCTTTTAACTACGTGGAGTGGCCTTAATAATTTCACCAATATTCAAGTGAAGGAAAACTTACTTCTTATTGCAGGTGTAAGGAGGACTGAATATTAGGTAGGTTCTAGAAAAAAACTAATACCCAGGGAGAACCATGTGAAATTTTGTAGTTTGAGTATCAGCCTAAGTCACAGATTTTATTACCAGAAGGCTACCCTTTTTCTATAAGCAAGAGTGAAAGAAAACAGAGGAAATTAACTAATAATAAAGGACCTTTTAAAAGATGTAAAAGCTACAAACATAAAATATAATTCACTGAAAAACAGAATAATTGTGAGTATAAATGAACCATATATTAGAAGTCTGAAGTAATAGAGATTAGCAGAACTAAGCACAGAGGTAATGTAATAGTATCAGTATTGAACTCAGGCATTCCAAGATCAGATCAGTAATAAAGTATGAAAGCACTGCTTATTTAATGCGTTAGACCACTTTAGACCTAAGAGAATTATATGTAGTACTACAAAAAAGACCAGAATGTGTACATTTTCTTCTGCAGCACTTCCAACATTGTCCAGGACATAATATGTGATAGTGATAAACAAGAGTCACAAACTGAGTGAAAGTACCCCCACTATCTTCTTTCTATGTTGTGAGGGTATGCTCATACTTGAACACAAGTAACAGTCACAAGCCAGACTTGAGTGGTTATGCTTAGACTTCATTTAGCTTTTATTTTATTTATTTTGTTTTTGAGGCAGGGTGTTGTGGGATATTTGTACACTGTTTGAAGACAAATTGCTATGATTGGTGTAATAAAAAACCAAAGAGCCAGTGCCTAGGCAGGAGAGTAGAGTTGGGACTTCTGGGCAGAGAGACATATCTAGGAAGAAGTAAGAGGTCACCAGCCAGACAGAGAAAGCAGGATGGACACTGAGAAGATGAGGAAATAGGCCTCATGGAAGAAAGTACATTAAGAATATGGATGAATTTATGTTATAAGAACAAGTTAGAAACAAGTCTAAGATAAATTCAGGCTTCTATAATAATTAATAATAAGTCCCTATGTTTTTATTTGAGGGCTGGCAGTCCTGATGATAAACCTTCAAGTGTATTTGGTGTCCAATGTGTGGCACATAAACAGAGACCATTATTTCTGGTGGACAGAGGCATGGATCACTTAAGAGACCCTGCTATGAGCAGCCACTGATTTTTTTGTTTGCTAGTATTTAAAAATTTTAAAGTCAACAAAGCACCATATAGGATCCAGACAGCCTGTGTATTTTCCATCTTTACATGGCTATTTTTCTTTTTACATTACTTTATTTTTTCTTTAAAGAGTTGACTTTATTATTTTTAAACTAATTATTTTTGTTATAGTTATTTATTTTTATTATTATGTTTAATATTATTTTTATTTTCATTATCTATAACCATTTTCTTATGTTTAGCACTAAATTCTATATAAATATATTGTATCTATTTTAGAGGTGTTCTTTGGTACAGGCTTTCAGTTTGTCCACATTAGCCAAACATTGTACTGCTAGGCTACTGCTGCATGGCTCTGATAGCTGGCTCTGCTTCTTATGGTTCTGTAAAGAGACTAGCCTTATGCCAGTGGGTACTAGCCTGGAGGCATATTTATATGCCACTGCTCTGGAAAATTGTGCCTTGAGTCATAAGGCCTCTAAACAAGCTACACGTCTGTACAAAAACAGTATGAGCAACAGGCTCTGCTACATGTTAGACACAAAATGTTATAGTTTCTTATCAGGACTGCCAGCTTGCAAATAATAACGTGGAGACTTATTATTAATTATTAAAGCTCAGCCTTACTTTAGGTGTGTTTCTAAGTAGTTCTTATAGCTTAACCCACATTTCTTAACCTGTGTTCTTAGACGAGGCTCATTAACTGATCTTCATACTAGTCATCCTTCATTCTCAGCATCTGGCTGGGGACTCCTTTTTCCTTCCAAGAATTTTCTTTCTGCCAAGAAGTTTCCCCTTTACTCAATTGCCTAATGATTTGCTGTTCAGATTTTTATTATACCACACACATCTTCATAGAGTGTACAAATATCCCACAACAGCAGAGTGTCTCAATAGATAGTAGTTTGTTGATAAGACTACACTGACCATGGAAGACTCAGTGATCCACCTCTCTCTTTGCGGCGAGCCCTGGCCAGCAGGGAAGAAAGCCACGACACAGGGATTCTTCTCCAATCACAGTTTACTGAAGCACTGCTTGGTTGAGGGAGAGCTGGAGGTGAGGGGCCCCGACCACGGCAGTTGACGGGCTTTTATACCGGATGTGGGTGTGCTCTGCTGGCCTGATACACTAGGCGGATTGGGATTGGTGCATTGCTGTTACTGGGAGGAGTTGAACGGGAGAGCCAACTTGGTAAACAACCCAGGGCTCCGCCCTAGGAGGAAGTCAGCGCCATCTGAGCAGGAGAGCCGATGTGGTAAACAACCCAGGGCTCCGCCCTGGGAGGAAGTCGGGAAACCGGCCGTCACAGTTCCCCCCTTTTGTTTAGTAATGGAGAATAGAGGACTTATTCCCGTTCAGGTCCCCACCTCATGATGTGTGGACCGATCAAGGGAGGCCTAGGGCTAGATAAGCACTCCTTCTCCGGTGCAATGGGACAAACCCTCGGAGGTGCAAAGGCAGTGCAAAAGCCCAATAACTCCGAAGACCATCTACAATCCCTCTGGGTGCAATGGCAAAATGCCTCCAGGTGCAAGGGCATTGTATTAGGCTTCTTTGAGCATGCTTATCCATACTTGGGGAAAACTGCCTGCTTCCAACGCTGCCAGCGCTCTAGCAATTGCAACCTTCTCCAGCCTGCGACTTCGGGCTAAGCGGCACAGCAAGAACAACACCAACACAAATCCCGCTAAGATTATCGCGCCAAACATGCCAACAATATATCCACCCCCACCCACTCCTTAAACAGGGAAAGGGCAGAAGAAATCCAGGAAGTTAATCCCTCTGCCAGTCCGGTGTCCACCTGGGTTGAGTTCACCGTGACGATAGCCATCCTTAGTTGTTCCATCAGGCTGTCGAATTTTTGACAGCCGAGCTGGGCAATCTGTCAAAGGGTATCAATTTGTTCTTTCCGTCCAATTGTCTAAAAGATAACTGGACAACTGTTTAAACCAAAACTTAATATAATTGTAAACTTAAAGAATCCCTTAGCTTTATCATTACCATTAACAGGTTAACATAAATATTGCTATACATAGTCACAATTCTCCCAGTCTTACAACTCAACACAAACTCTTTACAGAATCATTCGAATTAACATGTATGGTGATATATATAGTTAAACCTTAATTCACTCGTAACGCAGCTTGTGTGGCTGTGAGGACTGCCGCCGCTAGGCCAGCATTACTTAGCGGTCCTCCAATCTCTCTACAGGCCTTTAACCAAGCTTCCAATCCCTTTCCTTTCCACGGGGTAATAGCTCTTCTGCATTCTTTTGTGCTTTGCTCATATACTAATTGTTGAACCAGAGGCATAGCTGTTTCTACATCCCCAAATATCTTTCCTGCTGCCTCCAACATTCTAGCTACAAAATCTGAAAAAGGTTCATTGGGTCCTTGAATGATCTTAGTTAAGTTCCCTGAAACCTCTCCTTTATTTGGTAATGACTTCCAAGCCTTAGAATAAATGTCATTTATTTGTTGATAAACTTCAATAGGATATGCCATCTGATTCACAGTCCATTGTCCTTGGCCTAGTAGCATGTCGGCTGTCCACTGCGGTCGATTATTTTGAAGATTAATTCTAGCTTGTGCCTGAGCTCTATCTGTGACTATAGATTTGAAATCCAAGTACTGTCCTGTAGACAGACATGCTCTAGCTATTTCAAACCAGTCTGTTGGAGTCATAGCCTGTGTAGTGAGCCTAGTCAACAAAGTTAAAGTATAACTAGCTGTTACTCCGTAGGCTCGAGCAGCCTCCACCAGATCCTTTTATAAGGCACAGGGTCATGATACCTATTGTTTGTTTGTGGGTCTTCAAAAACTGGGAACGCGGAAGCTAATCGTGCCCAGGTGTTCCTCCTGATAAGATGGCAACCTCCACCTGTCTGTAAACACGAAGGCGGTGCCGGGGATGGGCGTGGTCCCGAAGGCGCCGTTGGTCCCACATTCATCCCAGCAGAAACATTATAAGGAGGGGGTCGCCACCGCCCATATCTTTCTTTTTCGTACTCAGCGGCAGCTTCCTCTAAATCTTTCTCCTTATCAGGGTCTAACTCACCATCAGAAAAATCAAGTTTTGCAAACTCTTTTAATACTAGATATAAGGAGTTCCCTTTCTTTTCTAAAATTTTTTCTTTTTCTTGTTTATTTTCTTTACTTTCCTTTTCTCTATTCTTTTCTTTCTTCTTTTTAGGCCTACTCAAGTTCTCTCCTTTAGAATCCGATTCCGATAGACTGTCCTGGTGTTTGATCAGTGCCTTGCATCCCTCCCTAATAATTTTCACATTGCGTAGGAAAAAACAGCAGAAAAGAACAACAATTACCATAAAAAAAGAACACTAGAGCAAACACAAGCGGATCAATCCCAGCAGTCAGCATACCTGAGAGAAAAATATTTGTTTAAATTAAATAGACTAAAGAATATTAATTCTCCCTTCTCTTTATATATATATATATATATATATATATATATATATATATATATATATATTTTTTTTTTTTAAAACAAAGTCTCAAGCCTAGTTAGAAAACCCAAACTTTTCCATTTAAACAGTTCTGTTTGCAACACAAAAACCAGTTCCAAAAGTCTATCCACTAGCCCTTTGTTCCCGCTCTCTCTTTACAGAGAAGAGCAAAAACCTGCCCGCTTTTGTCGCGGGTTCCCAATTCACCTGGGAATTCCTTTAACCCTGCTTTTGTCGCAGGTTCCCAATTTACCTGGGATTTCCTTTAACCCTGCTTTTGTCGCAGGTTCCCAATTTACATGGGATTTAACGACGTCACCGCTCCGTGTGTTGAGTTCTGAATCCTCTTTGACCCCTCACTCGGTGTCCGAGTTTCCCGGTGTCCAAGTTTCCCGGTGTCCGAGTTTCCCGGTGTCCGAGTTTCCCGGTGTCCGAGTTTCCCGGTGTCCGAGTTTCCCCGTGTCCGAGTTTCCCGGGTTTCCAAGTTTCCCGGTGTCCAAGTTTCCCGGGTTTCAGCACCAGCTGCGGCGAGCCCCGGCCAGCGGGGAAGAAAGCCACTACACAGGGATTCTTCTCCAATCACAGTTTACTGAAGCACTGCTTGGTTGAGGGAGAGCTGGAGGTGAGGGGCCCCGACCACGGCAGTTGACGGGCTTTTATACCGGATGTGGGTGTGCTCTGCTGGCCTGATACACTAGGCGGATTGGGATTGGTAAATTGCTGTTACTGGGAGGAGTTGAACGGGAGAGCCAACTTGGTAAACAACCCAGGGCTCCGCCCTAGGAGGAAGTCAGCGCCATCTGAGCAGGAGAGCCGATGTGGTAAACAACCCAGGGCTCCGCCCTGGGAGGAAGTCGGGAAACCGGCCGTCACATCTCTTCTGGGATTATAACCATCTGACATCACACTTTTTTTGTTTGTTTGTTTGCTTTTTTTTTAAAATATGGATTCTAGAGATCAAACTCAGGTTCCAATGCATGCAGGGTGATCAGTTTGGTATCCAAAACATACTGTATCTTCTGTGATGAAAATAATATGGAATTATTAGTCAAGGTCAGAAACAGACTTTAAAAAAATCTCCCATGCTCATGGATAGGCAGGATTAACATAATAAAAATGGCAATCTTACCAAAAGCAATCTGCAGATTCAATGCAATCCCCATAAAATTACCAACACAATTCTTTACAGACCTTGAAAGAATAATACTCAACTTCATATGGAAAAACAAAAAACCCAGGATAGCCAAAAGAATCCTGTACAATAAAACAACCTCTGGAAGCATCACAATCCCTGACCTCAAACTCTGCTATAGAGCTACATTAATAAAAACAGCTTGGTATTGTCTTAAAAGGCAACATGTGGACCAATGGAATCAAATTGAAGACCCTGATATTAACCCACACATCTATGAACATATAATTTTTGACAAAGAAGCCAAAAATGTACAATGGAAAAAAGAAAGCATCTTCAGCAAATGGTGCTGGCATAACTGGATGACAATGGGTAGAAGGCTGCAAATAAATCCATATCTGTCACCATGCACAAAATTTAAGTCCAAGTGGATCAAAGACCTCAAGATAAATCCAGTTACTCTGAACCTGATAGAAGAGAAAGTAAGAAGTAGTCTTGAATGCATTGACACCAGAGATCATTTTCTAAATATAACAACAGTAGCACAGACTCTGAGAGAAACAAACAATCAATGGGACCTCTTGAAACTGAGAAGCTTTTATAGAGCAAAGGACATGGTCAACAAGACAAAGAGACAGCCTACAGAATGGTAAAAGGTCTTCACCAACCCCACATCTGACAGAGGGCTGATATCCAGAATATATAAAGAACTCAAGAAATTAGACATCAAAATGCCCAACAGTCCAATTAAGAAATGGGCTATAGAACTATACAGAGAATTCTCAACAGAGGAAGTTCACATGGCTGAAAGAAATTTAAGGAATTGCTCAACATCCCTAATTATCCAGGAAATGCAAATCAAAATGATGCTGAGATACCACCTTACACCTGTCAGAATGGCTAAGATCAAAAACACAAAAGAACGCTTATGCTGGAGAGATGTGGAGCAAGGAGAACTCTCCTCCACTGCTGGTGGGAATGAAAGCTTGTACAGCCACTTTGGAAATCAATATGGCACTTCCTTAGAAAATTGGGAATCCATCTCCCCCAAGACCCAGCTGTAGCACTCTTGGGCATATACCCAAGGAATGCTCAATCATACCACAAGGGCATTTGCTCAGCTATGTTCATATCAGCTTTGTTTGTAATAGCCAGAACCTGGAAACAACCTAGATGCCCTTCAACTGAAGAATGGATAAAAAAATATGGAACATACACACAATGGAGTGCTACTCAGCAGAGAAAAACAATGACATCATGAGGTTTGCAGACAATTGCATGGATCTAGACAAAACCATCCTGAGTGAGGTAACCCATACTCAGAAAGACAAACATGGTATGTACTCACTCATAGTAGGATACTAGATGTAAAACAAAGATGACTAGACTGCTACACAACTCCAGGGAGGCTACCTAAAACACAGGACCCTAAGAAAGACACAGGGATCTCCAAATGACCGAGAAATGGATGAGATCTGCATGAACAACCTGGATGTGAGTGGGGGTAATGAAGGGGAAGGTTCAAAGGAAAGAGAGCTTAGGGGAGAAGGAGATCCCAGCTGGATTAAGAACAGAAAGGGAGAATAAGGAATAACAGACCATGATAAATGAAGATCACATGAGAACAGGAAGAAGTAAAGTGCCAGAGAGGTCCCCAGAAATCCACAATGATACATCCACTGTAGACTACTGGCAATGGTGGAGAGAAAGCCTGATCTGACCTAGTCTGGTGATTTTCAAAGTTGTTTATCATATGGTTGTCTAGGTAAGAGTCACTGCATTATGGCTCACATGAATAGACTGCTCATGCAATGCATATAGTGTGATGATTTTAAAAGTCAGTGTACATACTCATGAACCCATTACTAAAGTCAATGTCAGGATCCACATCTTAGTTCCAAAGTTTTATTCTGTGCATATTTATTCTGTTGTTCTCTTACTTATTCTTTTTTCTGTACAAGTAAAACTCCTCTTTTTGTTTAAAGATAAAATTGAGTCCAGTGATGGTGATGATATTTATGTATCTAGTTAACTCTGAAGCAGTGTGGTTCAGGGCAGTTTTGTTAGACAAATATCACATAACAAAGATTATCCAGAGCACAGTAGTGTTAGATACATCAGCTAGACTTCCAGAGACTTAGAAACCAGCCCCAGCTTCCATCCTGCCCCATAACTCCCATCTGGACCAGAGGTGAGTGCCTGGGGTTATAGTCAGAGAGGTCCCTGCCTCTACATCCCACCCCTGGGCACCAGCCATCCTGGGAAGACCTGCCGAACTTGGCCCTGCTAGAAGGTTCCCCTTTTCTAAGACTGCAGGCAGACCCTGCAATCTCCACACCGTGCCCCCACACCCAACTGCCTGAGACTCCAGTCACTTCCTGAAACTCAGAGACCAGCCCCCAGCTCCCATCCCGCCCTGGAGCTCCCATCTGGACAAGATAAATCAGCTAAAGTTGCTTGTTTGAATTTGTCTTGAATTGGTTCATTTCTAGGCTAAAATTATGAAGCACGAACTTTTACAGTTCTACTTATCATTTACATATGTCTATAAATTTGACTTTTAGTTATTTATGCAGTTTATTTATACCATAAGGAAACCTCGGTCATATTTTTAGCAACAGAAAAGCCTTGGGCAACACAATTCCTGGTACTATTCCTTGGAGTTCTTAATGCACAGAGTAGGCAGAAATATACCTTCATCTCCTGGGACAAGTTTCTCTCTTGTCAGCCCCTGGGCAGAGCCTTACAAGAGGGCCTTCCTCAGGGAATTCTGATAGTCACCTACCAGTCTGTCTGTCACCACCTCATAGTGTGCTGTATAATGATTGAGTCAACAGAAATGCCTAAAATCCCTCACTCAACTTTAGGATCACTTAACCAAGCCTAGTGTACAAAACTAACTGTGTAGCCTCTACCTCATCCCCGTGAAGTTCATGTCACTGAACATCAGCTAGCCACTTGAGGGAAAACTTCTGGTTTATACATATAATCAATTTGTCTTAGATATCTAGGATGGGACATGGAGATGAGAAAATGCTTCTGCACAAAAAGGAAATTTTTATTATGTAAGCTTATGAACTCCTACTGATATTACCAAGTAAATTAAGATGCATATTTTATCTACCAATGTTAAAACTGTTATGTAGTGCTATATTGTGTACCCTAATAAACTTGCCTGAGGATCATAGGACAGAGACAGCCACTAGATTAGACATAGAGGTCAGGCAATGGTGGCACACACCTTTAATCCCAGCACTTGAGATCTCATGCCTTTGCTTGGGAAGTACACACACCTTTAAACTCAGGAAGTAATATGTCAGGACAGAGAAAGGTATATAAGGCACGAAGAAACAGGAACTCACTCTCCTTAGGTTGATGATTTCATAGAGGTAAGAACTAAGGGCTGGCTGTTCTGCTTCTCTGATTTTTCGGCTTTCACCCGAATGGCAATGGGTTTTTTATTAAAAGACCATCTAAGATTTGAACAACACTGTTGCCTCCTCCTTAAATTTTCCCACTGTTCAACCTGATCAAACTCACAATTTGGCATGTCTAATATTCTCAGTTTGTCAGTGTTATCAAATACTTAAGTAAAGTTCGCAAACATATCTAGGACACCAAGCCTTGAAACTACTGCTATTAGAGTGAAGAGTTATCAGCTTATGAACTATGAGGATAGTATTAACCTACTCTAAAATCATAGTAGTTGGTATTGTGACTCTTGATTAAGGAATTTTACAAAGTCCTGATCTGATCAAGATAGTGTCCTTACTTAACAAATAAGCTTCATCTTAGGATAATGGCCCATGTGAAATTACATTTATTCAAAATTTAAACCTGTTGAGTTTTTCTGTCATGATTTTGACTGAATCAGAATCAGGTCTTTTATGTAATGAGACATATCAGTCAATGTAGCATGTTAAGTATGGGCTGTCTAGTCAGCACTCTAGTGGTAATATTTGTAAGCTCTGTATAACTATATCTATAATATATATACATATATATATATATAATCTATCTGTCTATATCTATCTAAAAATCTGGAGGAAGATAAAGGGATATTTTGACATCCAGATCTCTGAAATTCTGCTCCAGTGGAAAGGTACATGGATATTTATATGTCTGTTCTACTCTCTAAAGGATGTAAGTCAAAAACATCTGATTCCTTCCAGTTTTTTAATTAATCAATTTAGAATTACATAATCTCGTTATCATGGTAAATGGAAGGATGTTTTATAGAATTCTCAGAGAGTCAAAGACTTACTAGCACATATTGTATGAAAGAGTAAGTGATGCCACATAAGCCTGCACTATGAAACAATGTAAGATGTTATGCTTTCAGACAGCTGCAAATTTACTAAAGAACTGCATTCAGTTGTTCACATTGCTCAAGTTTATATATGGTGAATCATGGGCAAATGTCTATTAACCATAGACAGTGCATCAGGTGACAAGCAGAGGGAGACACAGTAAATTCAGAGAAAGAACCAGGCAGGCAGTCTACTGTCAACGTCAGTACTTAAAACAAATGAACTCAGTATCATTGATATACGTCGCAACATGATAGAAGGCTTGTAGATGGAGAATAACACCACAATGCACAATGTCTCCCTCTCAGCCTATAGCAAATATTTAATGTGTGTGTGTGTGTGTGTGTGTGTGTGTGTGTGTGTGTGTGTGTGTGAGAGAGAGAGAGAGAGAGAGAGAGAGAGAGAGAGAGATAGATTTAATTTCTACCTTATAGATGAAACAGTCTGGAGTATAAACCAGTTTATGAAAAATAAATGAATAAATAATAAAGCATGACTGATTAAGGACTCTCTGATCCAGCTTTTGGATGACTAGATTTTATCCTGGTGTGTCAGTTAATGACCAATTTTTACCAGTTTTATTTTAGGGTGCCCATGGGCCAAATTGTCTGACAAATATTTCTCACTACTACAAAACACAATATGTTATAATATTCTTCTTATTTGATAGGATATTTTTGCATTTTTAAAGCACTTATTGTTTTCTTTAGGATATATAATTGTTTAGACTTCACTTATTAGCACATCATCATGATGACATATAACCTAACCACAACACATCATTTTATTCACTTTTCTGTTTTCTGTTCAGCAAAATATCTCAATGAGGCATTTCATAGTTTTTTTCTTGAATTATTAATTAGCAGAGGCAATTTGTATCTCCAAATCAAATTTTACATTGTAACAAGTATAAAATTATTTGATTTTAATGAATTTTTACTAAAATGCAATGCAATACAAATTTCTTTATTAGAATCATACTATTATATAGCAACACATTTTTGTATTAGAAAAAGTATTCATAATATAAAAATAGAAATGTACAAATGATATAAACCTAGGAGTATTCATCATAGGTCAAGCTGTTTGAGGACTGTTAAAGAAATTCTTAAAATATAAAAAAAAGTATTTCCTACTAATTGGGACTACGTACCATGTTGTAACCATGGCTGATATTCACTGAAATGCAACAAAGATTATCTATTGTCTCATGTTCCTATTTTGAGGTATAAAAGTATTTCCCTTTATTCTTGTATACACAGAACTACTGTTGTCCATAATATGAAGATGTATTTCTTCTCTGTCAAAATATGATAAAAAATAAATTCGCTGAGGAATGATGAGCTCACAAAAGGGAGGTTTATTGAGCTTGTGCCGTTCGTGCCACGAAACTAGAAGATATACCTGTCTATCACTTAGCAAAGTTTACTCCAATTCTGTTTATAAGGGCTATGAGTTTTAGTTTTTACTTTTTTATTATTATATTTGTGTTTTAATTTTACATATCAGCCATGGGTTCCCCTGTCCTCCCCCCTCCCTCCCCTGCCCCTACCTTCCCCCCACTCCCTCCCCTTCTTTCCTATCTCCTGAGGGCCAAGACTCCCCTGGGGATTCAGCTCAACCTGGTAGATTCAGTCCAGGCAGGTCCAGTCCCCTCGTTCCAGGCTGAGCAAAGTGTCCCTGTGTAAGCCCAAGGTTCATGCACTAAGGACAGGTCTGGGTCCCACTGCCTGGGTGCCTCCCAAACAGTTGAAGCTGTTCAGTTGTCTCACTTATCCAGAGGGCCTGATCCACTTGGGGGCTCCACAGCTTTTGGTTCATAATTCATGTGTTTTCATTAGTTTGGCTATTTGTCCCTGTGCTATTCCAATCTTGGTCTCAACAACAATGGTCAAGAGAAAGCCTGATCTGACCCAGTCTGGTGATCAGATGGCCAAACACCCTATCTGTCATGCTGGAACTCTCGTCCAATAACTGATGGAAGTGGATGCAGAGATCCTTGGCCAGGCCCCAGGTGGAGCTCCAGGAGTCCAATTGTTGAGAAAGAGGAAGGACTGTAAGAGTGTAGTTTTTACTTTTATGTAAACAATATAAGACATCTCTTTCTAGTGCTATGTCCACTTTGTGCTTATACTGAGACCAATTCTTTCAACCACAATGAAAGACAGTCCTGTGGCTGCGTTTAATAATCTTAATCTGACAGTTCTTTGTGAGGTTACCTAAAGGGTGGCACATCTTACAGTGAATGAATTCTGTCTTCATAGTCACTCCCTGCAGTGTACCCATAATGCAGTGCATATTAGAATGACAGGGCCACATGCACACCGTACCTTCCACATTGACCATTTTGAACTATACTGCTATTATCCCCCTTCACAAAACACATTTTGTTTTACTACTTTCACGACGAATATAGAAGGTTTTTAATGTTATTTCCTCAATGTGAGAATCGTGCTGCACTGACAAGTGGATTTGCATATTGCTCCCAAGGGAAGATCTTCCCTTGCATGTCTGAGGTTAAAGCTCAACTGTATTCTTCCCTTGACTGATCACCATCTTTCTTTCCCCTTCTCAAAATAAGGCTCGTTGTGCAGCTGCTAACAATCTGGGTTTCTAATAAGCAGACAGGGAGATGAAGAACAGTAATGGGAAGAGAGGTGAGCACTGGGGATCCCTGCTGCCCACGTGCCAAATGTGTTCTGTCCACACGTTAAGATGGCAGTTCCTGTCCTCCAGAATGGGCTTGGGAAGTTTAGATCTCTCTCTCTCTCCCCGTTCTGTCTCTATAAGTGAGTGTGTGTGTGTGTGTGTGTGTGTAGGTACATACATTTGTGTGAACAAGACAAAGAGGGAAAAGAGAAAGGGAGAGGAAGAGAGATTCTGACATAATGAAATGGGATGGTGCAGGTGATAAGGTGATTTGTAGAAACCCTTTTGATCTTTTCAGTTTACACTTTTTTTCTGAGAATATATTTGTTTCATGGAAAAAAATGACAGCCCAAAATATAAAGGTCCCACAAAAAGAAAAATGTAGATTGTTCACAAAATTTGTACATGGCTTTTCCATTTCTCTCATGATTTGAGCTTCTACTGACTTTGTAATGATAACACCGCCTTCATTCTCCCCAGCCTGTCAGCCCTATATAGCCAGTGTTTCTCTCCTGCAGGGCTAGTCAGAGTCTCTTGCATAGTAATGGAGACATACATTTGAGTTGATACCTGCAGAGCCCAGGCCAGTCTCTATTGTTCCTTATTACTGAGGTTCTAAGCCAGTCTTAGGAATACCAGTTAGATTCACTGGCAGTGGTTCAGGGACTTATTTAGCATTGAAAATTAGCAAGATGAAACCTCAGTATATTGGAGTTTATTGCCTTTTTTTTTCAAGCTACTCAGTAGCACAGACACTAACAGAAACAACTTGACATGGGATGCCCCAGTTGCCAGGTGTGTTGTTTATTGAATGAGGAGTACAGAACACTCTGTATCTGTATGAGAAGCTGGAGAACAAAGGAAATGGAAGCACATGAATTATGAACCAAAGGCTGTGGAGCCCCCAGCTAGAGCAGGCCTTCTTAATAAGTGAGACAATTGAATGGTTTGAACTGTTTAGGAGGCACCAAGGCTGTGGGACCCTGACCTGTCCTTAGTGCATGAGCTGGCTGTTTGGAACCTTGGACTTACACAGGGACACATGCTCAGCCTGGAAGGAGGGGACTGGACCTGCCTGTACTGAATCCACCAGGTTTAAATGAATCCCCAGGGGAGTCTTGGCCCTGGAGGAAATAGGAATGGAGGGGAGAGGGTGGGGGAAGGTGGGGGTGGGGGAGGGATGGGGGAGGACAAGGGAACCCATGGCTGATGTGTAAAATTAAAACACAAATATAATAAATTTTTAAAAAAGGAAAAATATTTTAAAAAGTAAAGACTTTGTAGCTGAGCGCTCAGGGCTAGTTTCTTATCTAAAAGGAACTTGGAAATAAGAATGGTGACAAGTTCTTATCTTATCTCAGGTTTCCTGTGACAAGAAATTCCCTTTTGATCTAACATTTCAGATGGCAAAAGATGTATTCATTTCTGTAATTACTTCCCACGTACATTGGGACCTTATTGTCAGGGCTCTGGAAAGCTAGCATGTTAGTCAAAGGCAAGGAGGGAATTTAAAAGCATCTGGTTCATTGACTAGCTGAAGAGATAGCATTTACATTGGCTGGATTGGTCCGTATCAGTTTTCAGCAAGGTCAGGGCTCACAGTCATTTGGAGTAGGTTGTTTTCAGCAATTGATGCTTGGATATGTCTGTCAGTCAAGTGGAAACCTGTTGAGACAGATATAAGCTGGAAACAGAAGTTAAAAAATTTTGAACTTATTTGGAACTGTTAAACCCATAGTCTCAGTAATTGAGGAAGGGGAAAGTCCTAAGACCAGGAGAGAAAAATGCTATCCTCAGGTATTGACAGGTAGGGAAACTCGGGTTGTTTTTATCTGGAATTCTTTTGACCTGTGAGAAGTAGATCCAAGTTTTATGACTTTCCAGATTTTTTTTTTTGAGGTTTATATGAATTTCATGGAAAAACACAAATGTTCTAGATATACTGGGATTTTCAATATGCATTGAAATCCATATTGTAGACAAAGCAAGCAACAGGTATCTGTAAAACTGCAGGAGTAGCCTCATGCCTTTGAGTCCTAGCAAAAGCTATAGATTTGGTTTAAAGGCATGTACATTTTTTTTTTTTTTGTTCAGAGAGCCAGGTATAGATTGAACAGAGATGTCTTTAACCTGATGAAAAGCATGTGTAAGTCTATATTCAGAAAACAACCAAATGAAACTTAAAATCTTGAGCTTGTGACCCAAATTGTAAGCAGTAATTACTCTCTTAGTTTGTCAGAGTTCTACTAATGTTAAATTCTGAATTCTTAAAATTTTAATGCAATGACAGTATGGTAAAGGAAAGAAATCTTGTAATATCTTTCATATATCTTAAGCCATCCTTTTTATCCTCATAAATCATATCCATATGTTTTAAAAATATCCTCTCAGACACTGATAATCCAAGCCTTTATGACCTCAGACCCCTAATTTCGATTATGTATTTCAAGTCATCCTCTTATCATAATTTAAGTTTCTGTATCTTTGGACTTTTATGTCTACCTTGATGGACAAGCTATTAAAGGCTTGGTGGACATGGATGTGGATGCCATCATTTTAACTGAGATGGAGGTACTTCATTTCCCTCATTGGAAGTTTATATCTGTTCCCCATCCCCATTAGTGGTGTGGGAGGCCAACAAGATTTTAAGATGACCATCCATCTGGTCCATTGGAAAGACCTTGATGGCAATTGGGTAACCATTCACACTGTCATTTCCACTAGACCTAGGATCCTGTGGGGCAGAGATATTTTTGAGGATATGAGTGTTGTCCTAATGACAGATGACAGGGCCTTTTTTGATGACATTGATGTCCATGAAAAAGTAGGTCTTGCAGTCTGTGACCCTCCATGAGATCCAAACCCCCAATTACAAGGGTCACTGTCCCCATGAGATCTACCACAATTAAGTCCCCTAGCCCTATTGATATGGACCAAGAATTATGGGTGGAACAGTGGCCTATAATTGAAGCCAAGGTGTCAAAACTAAAGAAATTAGTTGCAGAATAGCTAAAGATAGAAACTATAGAACCATCCACAAGTAACCATAATGTCCCCTCCCCATATTTGTTGTCCCCAAGAGATCAGGACACTACTTCCTCCTGCAGGATCTTCATGTAGTTAATGATCAAATGGAAAAAATGGGGTCTAGATACCCTGCCTCCCCCACCTTAGCACTATTCCTCTATCTTATGATATGATAGTTTTAGATATTAAGGATTGCTCTTTACAAATTCTTCTGGCACCACAGGATTGAGATCATTTTGCCTTTACTGTGTAGGAAATTAATATGAATAAACCAGCTAAGAGATATCACTGGGGGCTGGAGAAATGGCTCAGAGGTTAAGAGCACTGACTACTGCTCTTCCAGAGGTCCTGAGTTCAATTCCCAGCAACCACATGGTTGCTCACAACCATCTGTAATGAGATCTGGTGCCCTCTTCTGTCCATAATAAATAAATAAATAAAATCTTAAAAAAAAAAAAAAGAGAGATCACTGGACTATTCTACCCCAAGTAATGAAGTATAGCCCCATTATTTGGTTTTCAATTTTGGTTCATGTCCCCATATTTTTCAAGTTTTGTTCCATGTCCCCAGCAATGTTCTTTTGATCCATTATATGGATGATCTCCTCCTGGCACACTCAGATGCAGCCTACTACATAAGACTCTCAAGGGAGTATTAGAAGATCTCAAATTGTTACATCTGTTGGTGGCTCCAGATAAGGTCCAAATGGTACCTGTCTGACTTTTTAGGTTTTTCCATTGTTAAACAAATCCATATCCTCTCCTTTAAATTGTAAATGAAGAAATTGTACTCACTCTCAGAATTACAATTATATGGCATGGGTAATTGCCTTAAACCTTTCTTACCTGTCCCTGACCAAGACATGAGATACCTCTTTTCATTGTTGGAGGATCTCACCTCTCTTTCCATCCAGTGAGGTTAGGCTTATACAATAAGCTAAAGATTTGCTACAAAAGGTTTTAGCCATTCTAGCCACATCCAGTCTGCAATGCCAAAATCCCCAAAGACTCTTATTGGCAATGGTCCTCTGGACACCTAGAGAATTGGGAGGAGTATTATGGCAATCTGTGTCCCTTCTATGGATACACCGAGCACATTTTGACATGCACAAAGTCACCTCTAAGTTTGACCAGTCCTTCCAACTAGGCCTTAAGGCATAGATGCTGGCATAGAGAACATATGGACAAAAGCCACTGTGTGAATGAATGTTCTATTCCAAGGTGATGTGAAATTCAGGAAAGAAGGTGAATGTCACCATGTGGTTGTAGTGAGTTTTAGGAACAGATAATGAAAAGGGGAAAATAATAAATGTGATTGTATGTTTGCAAAAGGACCACAAGCCACTTAAAATTATAATTTTTGGAATCTGCATGGAAAGAGGGATCTAAGAGCACTTTTTGTTCTTGCAGAGGAATGAGGCTTAATTCCCAGTATGCTCATGGTGGTTTGAAGCAATTCCAGTTTCAGGGGATTTGTTACTCTCTTCTGACATCAGGGGGAAGCAGACATACTGGTGTTGCACAAGCACCAAAATGGTTATGTACATTCAAAAAACAAAATCTTTAAAACCTTAATTATAATTTTCAGTATTGCTGAGATGAGTATCCAAATAAATAACATTGCCAAATCAACTGTATTTTTTCAAGGCAGTTGCTGCCAGCTGTGAAATAAATCACCATTTTGATGGATTCTGTATGTTTGTGAGCATGATTTTATTGCTTAAACAAACCATATACATATGGTGTCAGTACATGAAATATGTTCATATTAATGCATAGAATTGAGGCAAAGTGCACAGATTATTATCTCTATTGTAGATTCTTTGATATATCCCCTCAATGCAAAATCTATGACCATATACACCAGTCATTCCTATCATTGGTTTATAGGTTAATCAGTTTCTGAACACATCCATCTACCTATTGTTTCTGATACCTCCCCTGTGTCCATCATCATATTTGGCACTAAGTGTGTGTCATTCTCACACTATCTGATCTCTATTTCCCATATAACAGTTATCTGGACACATGAAACTCCTCCCATTCCACCTCTTAGTAAGTCCATCATAAACTTACTCCTGATGTTGATACCCTCTAGACCTCACTTCAACTCTAACGCCCCATTTTTTACCTTGTACATGTCCTTTCTTACATGTTTCTCTCACCATGCATCTTGTACCCCTCTGACCAAAATGTATAGAGAAATGTCTTTCAATATCTGGAAGATACATGGTGCCCGTAACATATGCAAGTTTGAGACCATTTTACATTCAAGGACATGAGAGATAATTTCTAAGAGAAATCTCACATTCCTTAAAGACAATGATTTGTGATAAGGATGGATAGAACTCAGGTCCAATAATCTGAAGCCTCACAGGAATATTAGGAATAGATATAATTCCAGCATAATCTAGGAAGAGAATTTATATGAACAGATGAAAGGGACGAAACTCCATGACCTCCTCTGGTCATGATAGAAGTGTTCTTGTGTATCTGAGTTGTGATAAGTAGGTAAAACAAGACTGTTTACCTGAAAAGATGTGTTAGTTACATGAGATCCTGTCCTCCCTTACAAATTATGTCTTCGAATGGTATTCTCTTACTCATGTGGGAATCATTGTGATCAAGAAGGTGCCTGTGAGGAGGAAGACTGTTTACCTGAAAAGGTGTGTTAGTTACATGAGATCCTGTCCTCCCTTACAAATTATGTCTTTGAGTGCTATTCTCGTACTCATGTGGGAATCATTGTGAGCAAGAAGGTACCTGCTAAGTCTCAATGGATACAGCTACACAATACTCCCAAACCAAGGCTCAGGGAACATTTTTGAAATTGTGATGAAAAGTATAAGACCATAGGATCAGCGAGTTTGCTGAGAGACTTTTGCCTTCTAGTAACATTAGGAGACATACATGAAAATTCTCACCAACAATACTAACCAAATATGAGCTGAACGGTGAGGATACCAAAGAGCATTTGAAACTGGATAGAGAAAGCCCCTGAGGCTTTGATTCTCCCCAAAGGATCCAGACAACCGAGTAAAACTGGGAGCATGAGAGGGACTCTTCCCCAGGAAAAAGCACATCGATTGATTGCCCACTGCTCAGTGATCAGCCCTGAAAGCATACATACACATATTGTATAAACTCAACAGTATATATTTAGGAATATTCATGTACATACAAGTACTTGCATAGAGTTATGAAATATATATCATGAATTTGAAAGATGGTGAAGGGAAATATTAGGAGGACTTGAAGGGAGGAAAGGAAGAGAGAAATGCCTTAATTAAATACAATCTCATAAATAAGTAGAAAAGAAGAAATAGCTGCTTGGCCTCCAAAACATCGACAGCTATCTATGAAAGGATCTTATAAGGATTTATGTACTTTCTAGAATTGTACCATATCTGAGAGTCCCTGTCACAGTGGTAATCATATCAGAGAAATTCTACATTGAACATGACAGATATCAAAATAAAGTGCAACTCTTAGAGTGTTGTTGTTCTTTGTTGTCAAAAGAGGAGCACATTCCTACAAATAAACCTGTACTGCCTTTCTGATCTGAGACATAAGAGGACCACAGGCTGTAATACGTTACCAGCTTGGCCAATCGCCATTGCTGATTTGCATGTGCCCACAGCGTGCCCGCTGCCCTTCCTCATAGTCAGGTCACCCCTGTGCTGGAGTCAGCCTCACACAGTCACAGCACAGACATGAGGGCCCCCACACAGCTCCTGGTGCTGCAGCTGCTCTGGCTCATAGGTAAGAAATTTAATTTCTGTAAATAAATTTCTGAATCTGGTCAGTTATTTCATTATCTTAGTGAAAGGCTTTTCTAACAGTATTACCTATACAAATTTATTTTCAATTTTCTAATCTCAGGTGCCAGATGTGACATCCAGATGACCCAGTCTCCAGCCTCCCTGTCTGTGTCACTGGGAGAAAGTGTCACCATGACATGCCAGGCAAGTCAGAACATTGGCATTGCTTTATCATGGTATCAGCAGAAACCAGGGAAACCTCCTCAGCTCCTGATCTATCATGCAAACAGCTTGGCAGATGGGGTTCCATCAAGGTTCAGCGGCAGTAGATCTGGCACACAGTTTTCTCTAAAGATAAGTCGTGTGCAGCCTGAAGATGTGGCAACCTATTACTGTCATCAGTATGTTAATTTTCCTCCCACAGTGATTCAAGTCATAACATAAACCCCCAAGGAAGCAGAAGTGAGTGGCCTGGCTGCCCCAGATGTTCCTCCTGGTGAGTCACCCGCTGAAACTTCCTCAGATGTTACAGCATTTTGACACGGCTCATGATGATTCTTTTTTTTAATTGTTAGAAGAGGCTAACCAGTCCTCTCTGTAGTCTATATTCTTCCACTTCATCTCCAGCAATACAGAGTACACAGAGGACTTTCCTTTCCTAACAGAGCACACAGTCCTTCCCTGTGAGGAGTCTTGCACACAGTTTTCACTCTCACACACATATACTTCTTCTACATCATTCACTCACTCTTTGCTCACTCAATCTCTCATTCAATCATTCTCTCACATGTCCCTCACCCTCTCAAGGCGTCTCATCTCTCACTCAATGTACATACACTTCACTTACATTCTACATAGCTTCCTCCCTACACTGCTGCTGCTTCCCCCTTAGCCAAACTCTGGAAGGTGGGGGTGGGGGCAGGAGTGGGGAGGACAGGGGAACCCATGGCTGATGTGTCAAATTAAAACACATAATAATAATATATATATATATATATATATATATATATATATATATATATAGAAAAGAAAAATATTTTGGTATTATTTCTGTACATCAGAATTATATAGCCTAAACAGAAATAATCTTCCTGAGCATCCACATCTATAATGTGTCAAAAGATGGAATATTTTCTCTAGATGAACACACAAGCAGTGGGAAAACACCCAAAGCTGTTTATTTTAGAGAGATAAGTGGTGGCACATGAGAAAGTACATACAGAAAACAATGATTTCCACAGTCAGTGACCCAATGGCTTTGCCAGGTGGGGCTTCTTATCTGGTCTGTCAAACACTGTCACCTGCTGTACACTCCCATGGGCTCCCACACCAGAGCATACTTTTAAGAACAAAACAAAACAACAAACGTGATTTATACCCCTATCTCTCTCTGTCTGTCTCTGTCTCTCTGTCTCTGTCTCTCTCTCTCTCTCTCTCTCTCAGAAATATCATCTCTCATTCTCTTCATAATATCCCATTTATTTACCTGTGTACCTCCAGTTCACACAGACTTAATTACTGTAGATTTATATAAAAAGAACAAACAAGTCTGAAAAAATGGTACCACATTTCTATGATATTCTTAGTTATTCCACCCATTGAATTTCTACATTAATTCTAGGCTGAGTTTATTGACTTTTGAAACTTCACTGTTATTAGTTGCATTACATTGAATTTGTGTACCAATTTCAGAAAATATACATTTAAGTGTTTCATTGTGATGGAAAGAATGTCCCTTGGTTAAGAGGAATTGTTGCGGGTTGGGGATTTAGCTCAGTGGTAGAGCGCTTGCCTAGCAAGTACAAGGCCCCAAGGTCCAATCCTCAGCTCAAAAAATAAAAGGGAATTGTTGCACTTGAAAGGACTTTGCTTTGATTCTCAGTACTCACATGGTGATCTACAGCTATCTTTAACTTCAGTTCCAGGGCATCCAGCACCCTCTTCTAGCCTCTAAGGGCACCAGGCCTGCACACTGTATACTTACACTCCTACAGGCAAAACACTCATGCATTTAAAAGTATTGTGAAAGTGGTTCATATTACAAACACAAATATATTCTCTGTTCATTTGTATGCTCTTTAATGTGCAAGGCCTATTATGTTATCCTCAGCATATGTGAAATTTTTTCTTTTTCTTTTTCTTTATTCTTCTCTCATACAATACATCCCAACCACATCCTCCTCTCCCTGCACTCCTCCCAGAATTCCCCAACTCCATTCTACCCCAGATCCATTTCTCCTCCATTTTCCTTCAGAAAAGAGCAGAACTCCCAGGGATATCAACCAAACAGCAATTAACAAGATGAAATAAGACTAGGCACAAACCTTTATATCATGACTAGATGAGGCCACCTAGTAGGAGGGAAAAGGTCCCAAGGTCAGGGAAAAGAGTGAGAGACAGCCCCACTCACTCCCATTGTTAGGAGTACAACAAAAAAAGGTAAACAACCACAACCTATTTGCCAGGGACCTAGCACAAACTCATGCAGGCTCCATGTTTGCTGCCTCAGCCTCTATGAGCCCTACTAAGTTGATTCTGTGGACTGTGTTCTCTGGGTATCCTTGAGTACTCTGGCTCCTATAATCCTTGCTCTCTTTCCTTCTTCAGAGGGGCTCCCCAAGCTTCACCTAATGTTTGGCTGTGGGTCTCTCTATCTGTTCCCATCAGCAGCTGGAGGAAGCTTCTCTGATAACAACTGAGCTAGGCACTGATTTATGAATATAGCAGAATAGCGGTTGGAATCATATCATTGAACTTGTTTTGGCAGTCCTGTTTGGTTCTCCCTTATGTCTCTGGCCTACCAAGCTTCCAGTTCCTGGCCATCCAGGCAGTGTCAGGCCTAGGTGCCCTCTGGTGGTGTGGGTCTCAAATTTTCATTCATTGGTTGGCAATTGTCTCAAGCTCTGTACTACCATTGCTTCAGCACATTTTGCTGCCAAGATTGGTTGTAGATGGAAGATTTTGTATCCAGATTGTTTATGACTATTTTGAAGGGTGTTGTTTCTCATTTCTTTTTCAGCCCATTCGTTATGTGTCTATGAGAAGGCTCCTGATTTCTTTAGCTAGTCTTATATCTAGTCACTTCACTGAAGGGTGTTTATCAGCTATACATGTTCACTGGTAGAATTTTTGGGATCGCTTATGTATACTATGATATCATCTGTAAATAATAAAACTTTGCTTTCTTCCTTGTAGTGATTTTATTGCATTAACTTTTAAGTATTTGTGTTGAGATACCTTTGTTTATGAAAGGAATTTCTGCACTAATTTTACTAGCAAATATTTTACTCCATGCCCTTCACTCATTGTTGCTTACTACATTTGTTGTATCCATGCTATTGTTTTAGATACAAGTGGTGAGAGTACCCATTTTGATATTTTTCTGTAGCATGAGGCATAAAATATCCAACATTTTATCATTGGGTATTATATTTGCCAGAGCAAATAAAATCACTATACTTTGCTTCCTTAGAGATTTATCATGAATACCTATTGACTCTTATAGAAATGTTTTTAAGGCATAGTATAGATTATTATATAGTTTATCTTGTTAGAATGATGAATAATATTGATGTATTGTATAATGTTAAAATGTCTTTTGTCTTGTGAAACACAATAACCCAGGCATAATGCATCATGGGTGAGACTAACAAGGAAGGGAAGCTGGATAAGAGGAAGAAAAGGAGGAAGAAACAGTAAAATACAATTTATATTTTATTTTTTCTCTATATCACTGTCTCACCTTACACATCACTTAGAAAAGACATTTTTAATAAAATAACAACGTTTCTCTATGGTGTCAGATATTATAGTAATGACACTTGCTCATCTCTAAGGTCCCATATTGGTCTCTGTTCACTGTGTGCACTATCTGTGGTCCTCAACCATAGAGTAAGAGGATCCCAGGATGAGACTTTACTCCTTCAGTGTTTCCATTTCAGTGACTATTTGCTGTATTAATTCCTTAACTATTTTTAAGACTAGTATGTGGTAGTCATCATCATGATAATAATGATGTTTATAAGAGGAAAAATTGCTAAGCCTTCATACAACACAGTTGTGATTATTTATTCATTTTAAATTGTACATTTTTTCTTTTTATCATTTTATTGAAAATAGATTTTTGGTAGTCCCAGTTGCAGGCCAGCAGGCATGGCTCCTGAAGGAAGGCCTGCTCCCCACCCAGTAGGCCCTGTAATCTCCAAGTTTCATTCTGTCCCACAAGCCCACCTATATACCTCAGTTGCTCCCTGAGATAGACTATGCCAACTTTGTTTGGATCAAGAGGTGAGTGACTGTTCTCTCAGCCAGTTAGCCCAGTCTCTAGGCCCTAGGCCCCAGAGCACAACTTGTGCCCCACCACTCCCAACATTGCAGCCCCCATTGCAGGAAAGCAGGCAAGACTCCTGTGGGCAGGCCTTCCCAGACACCACCCCACACCCTGTAATCTACACATGTCCCACTATATTCCCCAAACCCACCCAAATCCCAAGATCCAGAGGCTCCCTGAGACACAGACCCTACCAGCACCAACTGGACCAAGAGTGGCCCCTGGAGACACAGATATCGCTTGTACTGATTGGAGAAATAGATAGGTAGGCACCAATGCAAGAATACACTCAACAACGTAAGTGCAATATGACACCACCAGAATGTAGTACAAGAGAGAAATCAAGATATTATACACATTATTTTTCTCCTTTATGCATATGAATATTTGCATAAAAGTCTCTGATACTTTATTTAATTTATAGTTACTATTTAAAATAATCACTCTAACTCAAAAATTCCTATTTTCTCCAATAAGTGTACCAGGGTAATAGTTGTGTTTTTCAAACACTTCTAGTCTGAACAATTGATGTCTCATGAAATTGGATTCAATTTATGATCATCTGATCCCTTCATGCTTATAAGATTTCATAGTTGAAAAGTTTAGATTCAAACATTGATTTGCTCTTAAATTTGTGGAATTTAGAAGTTTGGGCTGTTTTGAGTCATAAAGTAATACATTCCTTCTATGATATGAGAAATAATCTATTATGCAATTTTATCCACATAAATCTACAGGGAGATATGTGGTCATATTTCTAGATAAAAGTATGTGAATTTAAATATTATAGTGATATTTCAAAAATTCTTTTATATATTTTCTTTCAACTGCATTTTCTTACATTAAATACTATGAGTTAGGACATCTGAAAGACTGTCCTTACCATGCTTCCAGTTCATGAAACTACATGCAGATGTTTCCAGATATTGAATTTCTGCCTTTGACTTCCAAGTCTATTAATAGAGTCCCCAACTGAGGAAACTGGAATAGAAAATAATTATCACTGAAGTATACTTTGAACAGAGTTAGTGATGATGAGGGGGAATGACAGTAGATATAATTATGAACATATGACATATCTTCATTAAGTCACACAGTGAGCATAAAAGGAGGAAGGGCATTTATACACAGTAATCTTTAATAGTATGTACTCACTCATAAGTGAATACTAGATGTGAGGAAAGAGATGGACAGACTCCAACCCACAGCTCCAGAGAGGCTAGCTAACAGGGAAAGACTCTAGGAGGGACACTTGGATGACCCTGTGAAGGAGAAGTGGATGAGATCTACATTAGTGGACTGGAGGGGGAGCAGAGGGCGAGGAGTGGGGGATGAGAATATAGGGAAATGGGAGGGTTGAGCTGGAACAGGGACAAAGTGGGAGGGCAGGGAGGAAGATACCATGATAGATGAGGACATCATGGGAAAAGGAAGAGGCAGGGTGCTGGGTAGGCTCTCAGGAATCCACACAGATGGCCCCACCTTGGAGTGCTGGCAGTCGTCTAGAGGGTGCGTGGACTGGTCTACTCTGGTGACCAGTCTAGTGAATACCCTAACCATCGTCACAGAGCTTTTGTCAGTGACTGATGGAGGCAGATGCAGAGATCCACGGCCAGGCACCAGGCTGAGCTCTGGGAATCCAGTTGATAGAGAGAGGAGAGATGACATCAAGATCATGGGGGGAAGATGTGTAGAGATGAATGGCCACACTAGTAAAAGCCCATGAACTGTGGACTGGTGGCTGTGGAGCCCCTATGGGACTGAACTAGGCCCTCTGGATATGGAAATTGGTTGTTTGGCTTGAACTATTTGGTGGGCACCCAGGCAGGGGGATCAGAATCTGTTCCTGGTACATGGGCAGGCTTTTGGGGGCCCCATCACTGTGATGTGATTCCTTGTGCAGCCTTGGTGCAAAGGGGAGCTGCTTGGACCTGCCTAGGCTCAGTGTTCCAGGCTCTGCTGACTCTCCATGGGAGACCTTAATTTGGGAGATGTGGGGATGTGGGGTGGCTATGGAGGAGGGGGAACTGTGGGTGGTATGAAGAGTGAGTAGAAAATTTCTTTCTTTCTTTTTAATTTGTGGAGCTGAGAATTGAACCCAGGGCCTTGCATTTGCTAGGCAAGTGCTCTACCACTGAGCTAAATCCCCAACCCCAAAAATTTCTTAATAAAGAAAAATGAAAAAAAAAAAAACTTTTCCTTTTCCTGAATACACAGATTTCTTTCTGTTCCCAGTTTTCAGGAATGCAGATAGCTTTCAATGAAACTTCTTGTTACACAGATGCCACTGTTGCCTTCTGGACTAAAGGTAAGCAATAACCCTTAATCTTGCATTGTTTCCTATAAAATTGCTCAATTAGTGACACAGCCATGACATGTAAGAGTTAGAATAACAGAAAGTAATAGACTGTAGTATCAGCCAACTACAGAGGGACAAATGGAAATAAGTAAGGGCTGCAAATTAACTATTATTGTGTTGCAGGCAGATAATAGTATCAACTCAGCTTCAAACCACTGCATTTCACAAAACTTTTAGAGGTCATTATTGAGATAACAATTCCCTGTATTAAACCAATCCCTTCTTGAATGTCTTCAAGATCATCTGTTTTGCTATATGACACATAGTTGGTAAATAGAACATAATGGGTGGCATGACTGTTAATTTGTCAAAGGATCTGGCACATAATAAGCCTTAATAAATTAGGTCAAGATCAGGATCCATGACTTTGTCTGAGAAAGACTTAAAAATAAATAAATAAACAATGCATTTTATTCAATGTAAGAGGAGCTAGGCAGATGGCTTAGTGGTGGAGAATAGTGCCTGCTCTTGCAGAGGATATGGGTTGCCAGCAACCACATGGTGCCTCAGAACCATCTGCACTCCAGTTCCAGGTAAGCCAACACCCTCTTCTGGATTCCAATGGCATTTGACCAATACCTGGTACACATAACATATGTGCAGGCACTCATAAAATCAAAATTAACAAATTTATATATATATATATATATAAATTTGTATATGTATATATATGTATATGTATATATATGTATATATATGAAGATAATAAGTTGCCTTCATTAAAAACTGAAGAGAAGGACATTCTGTCACAAGCCTTTAATCCCATTACTCAGGAGGGTATTGCTCATTGGTTAAGAGCACTGGCTCTTCTTCCAGAGGAACCTGGTTCTATTCCCAGCACACATATGGCAGCTCACATCTATTTGTAACTCCAGTTCCAGGGCTTCTGACACTCTGTCACATACATATATGCAAGTAAAACACCAATGCATATAAAAATAAATGTGTATTTAAATGATGAAGCCCATTTGTTAAAAAGAAATTAAAAAAATAACTGGAGAGGAAATTTTTTAATGAGGTAGCTTAAAAGAAGAATAATAATGATAGAGAAAGCCTTCATGAGAAGGATGCCAAATGCGGTGATATCCCCCCAAAAAGTGGTTTCACAGAGAGGCACCAAAGGGGATATCTGAGTTTTATAAGCTTTGAAGTATTTGCCTTGTTATTCAAGGTGTCTAAAATGGCATATTTGGTAAAGACCATTGAGAGTCCAAGTTTGATCATGAATTCACTTGAAATTGTAAAACCACAGTAGGACATGGATTCTTGACTCTGTCCGTGGTAGAAAGCTGCATGGGGACATAGTGTATGACAGGCTTTCTTCAGGATGAGGATCTGGTTTTCTAACACTCACTGAAGGCTTAAAGTAACAGATCAATATTCTAACCCCACCTGGTACTGCAACTCAGAGAAATAAAATACAGTAAACACTAAGATAAAGGGAAAAATGAGAAATCTTTTCATATCTGCACTACTGGGACTAAGAAAGAATAAAGACAATTTCCGATAGAGGACCTATACTCAACTTTCCCATCCAAGTTTCCTAGAGAGCTTAAAAGACTGTCAGTACCAGAAAATATCATTAGATGGTAAAGAAGCTGAGAGAAATATATGTGGTATTTCAGCCTCTATATCTTCTGACCTGAGTAATTTATATTATGATTTCTAGAAGGCAAGTTATAATACTATTGACAGTAATAAGATGCAATAGCATCAGACTCCTAATAGCTAACCTGTATTTTTAAATTATATATTACATTTTAAATGCATCACATAAGCAAAATACCCCAAGAGAATTAGAAACATACATAATGTGTAACAAAATTATCTTTAAATTTGTATCAATAAACCAAAGTCTGTAACTATGTAAAATATTTTGAGATTAATAGTTTTTTGAATAAAGTAAATTCAGTAATGTACCCTTTTATCTCATCATTTCTATATCATATCCAACTTTTTTTTCCTTTAGAAAAAAAGATCTTTGAATTTAACTCTTTGCTTTAGCTTTCTTTATTACTATGACCAAAAACAACTTGTTACCAGTCCACCTAAACAATGACAGACCTTCATAATCCATTGAATAACAAAAACCTACCCATTCCCCATCTCTTTGGAACATAGATGTCATTATCCAGACTATATCCTGTTGTTTATGTGCACTAGTATCTTTGGGTGAAACTTGAAAAAATCAGTATAATTTTTAAGTCTTCAATGGAGTAGTTTGTAATGTTGGATCATACCAGCCAGCAACCTTGAAGCTATTTTGGATTAAGAATTCTAAGGAGACTGTAACAGGCACTTCAAGATGTTGGATCACCTGGGCCATCTATTTTCAATGGTGTCTAGTCTCCTTGTTCTGAAGAAACAAAAACTTTTAAAGGTAACATACATTTCTGTATTAATATGAGTATAGAATGTCTGTTGTACAGAAGTAAGCTAAAGATCATTTTTGTTTTATGTTTGAGCAGGCAAAATATACATTACATGTTTTGAAGTTTTTCTAGTTTATGTATTTATGTCTATAGTCTGGATTTTCAGACTTCTTCCCTGATCAAACCTGATCCATATCAACCTGGAATGAATTCATATCTACTCATTTACTAAGGAAATAAAAATATAACCCCTTCAACAGAGCAATACATGCTTTGACTTCCATTTTGAAGTCAATATATTTTTAAAATATATAGGCTAGTTTAATATAGCTGCTTTCATAATCCAGTGTCTCTTAGAAGCCAAAAAATTGAAAGACAACACAATAACATACAGGATCAAGACTCCATGTGTATTTTCCATCTCTTCATGGCATATATATAATACAAGTTTATATGTGTGTGTGTGTGTGTGTGTGTGTGTGTATCTTTTTAAGGATTTTTTCTTTGTTATTTTTAAATTATTTTTTATTATGACTATATGTTTTCTCTCCCAATCTTATGTATATTTTGCAACATACTGCAATCTGTCTAGAGGTTTTCTTCTATCTGAATCTGTCTTTACTGAGCATCTGTTTTGTTCTTTGATCACATGAGATGAATCTTAAACTGCTATGTTAGTCAATAGCAGGCTCAGCTCAGTGCATGCCTTAGTGAGTGGCATTAGCAGCCGGCTCCTCCCCATTTGGTTCCTTAAGAGCCTAGCTTTATGGTGGAGATATTGGCAGGAGCCACATTTACTGCCTCAGCTCTGGGAAGATGTTGAGTCCACTCTGCCACCAAGTAGCATGCCTCCTACTGCTCATAAACCCCATTTAAGTGTTCAGTAGCAGGGCCTCTTAAAAGAGCCAGGCCTGGTTTTTTTTGTTTTTGTTTTTGTTTTTTTTTTAAGGAGTTGAGCCTCTGCTTGTTGCTAGCACCATAGCACGAAGCCTAACTCATAAAAGACAGTTATCTAATCAGGAATCCATTTTTGGATCTATTTTTGTATGCTTGGAATTGTTTTTTTTTTTTTTAAGGTTTTGGGGGACTTTTTTGGAAATTCCAGCCAGCCCTACACTTGAACACTTTTTGTATGTGGACATTTCTGTCCCACCAGCCAGTTCCCAAATAACCACACAAATATTTATGATTAATTATTATAAATGAAATTTATAATTTTTATCTACACTCTGCCATGTACTTCTTAGTACAAGTTTATTACCTGCTTCCTCCGCATCTCCTTGTGACTTCCCAGACTCTTCCTTTTCCTCTTTGCTCTCTCTTTTCGTCTGCCAAATCTGCCTGAACTCTACTACCCAGCAATTGATTATTCAGCTTCTAATTAAAACAAGCACAGTAGCATATATTCACACAGTGTTAAGGAATATCCCACACTACATGATTTTACTTGAGATATCCCCAATGTATGAAATAATATCTGTGAATAGGGACAGAATGTATTTGTTGGAATTCACACACTTTCCACACTTTTGCATCTATGTTTAATAAGCTTTCTTCTTACCAGTCTTTCCTTATTTCTTGATGCAAGAAGTGGGATGAATGTTTGTGTTTTGACAACTGTGTATCTGACTGTATTTGCACTATTATTCATTTTTCTCTGAGTACACAGAGTGAGGTACACTCAAAGCTTTCGCTTTCCATATGTTTTCTTTTTCTTTTTTTTCTAAATGCAACTGGGATTTACAGTGATCATCCTTGCAGTTAGTCATCTAGGCTCTGACTTAGTCTATTACACTTCTCTCCAGCAGAGGGCAATACTAAAATACATTTATCTTGTCAAGGGCACCAGCGTTAGTGAGAGTCACCACTGTAAAACTATGAATAAAGGAGGTTCCCAGGCTCTTGCTCTACCTAAGCATCTCCCAATGTCTTCAGGTCTTTCATCACATCTGAGCACATGTGGTCTAAGCACATTTCACTGACACAACCTCTGAAAGCTGATGATCCTGGAAATTCAATGTCTTTAGAGGAAGAAATGTATTTCTCCCAGATACTCACTCCTGATGATAACAGCATTGGCTGAAGAGAATCAGAGGCCCATAATCATCTTAAAATTAACGTGAGGCAGGATTTTGGATTGATGATAGATGCTACGAAATCAATATTTCTATTTCCTTCTGCTTCAAAAATGAGGTTTTAGCAGTGCTTGCCTTTTGTCAAAATATCTCTAATAATACCTGAGTTTCAGATCACAAATTAGCACAACACATTGGTTTCCCCAGGGCTTTACATGCTCAGAGCCATTTTATTAGACAGGGATGAATGAATGAGAAAAGCCTTAGTTGAGCAGCTGCCAAACAAAGGAAGCAGAAGAACTGGAGTCTTGGGTTTTCTGAAGTACATTACAGTAGTCCTTTCCTCAGCCTTTTTATGGAAAAATAAATACTACACAATGCAGAGTAGAACCTTTCATGCATGTAGGTCAAATTAAGTCTACCTATATGGAAACATATGAGGAATACTATGGATCAGCACATGCAATACTGTAGACAAAGAAAAATACAACATCAAGAGATTTGAATCTTTACCAACTTAAATATTACTGGAAAATGAATGTACACTTATGTTTAAGAACAAAAAAAGTGCTGCTATTTGCATATCTAATCCTAAGAAACCACTGACGTTGCCGACTTGCTTTTAAGAGAATGAACTTAGAAAAGACATAGAGATCAGACAACAAAATGGGTTTGCTGATGCAAACTATTAACTTGCTGCAACTTTGTGTCCTAAGTGGGAAATAAGGGCAGCTCCAAACTAAAATACAACATTCTTTATTTCCTCATTCTTTCTTTATTTTCTCCTTCTTCTCTTTTATTTCTTCTATGTTGTCATCATTTTATTCTTTGCATAGTGTGTGTGGTATAAAAATATACAGGAATCTTCCTTCCTTCCTTCCTTCCTTCCTTCCTTCCTTCCTTCCTTCCTTTCTTTCTTTCTTATCTTTTCTTTCCTCATTCTCCTCCTTGCCCTCTGCTGCTTTTTTAATGTCATCTGTATCTTTTTTGCGTAATATGTAATATTAAGATTCAATGTAGAGGAGGACCCTAAAAGGGACACACATGGATCACCCCAGGAAGGGGAAAGGGTTAAGATCTTTTGGATAAACTGAGAGGGGGGAGTAAAGGGGAGGAGATGGAGGGTAGGAACATGAGGGTTCAAGATGGCTGAGTTCAGGGAGAGACAAACAGGGAGAGTAATGAAAGAGAGATCTTGACAGAGTGAGCCATTATGGGGTTAAGGAGAAATCTGGTGCTAAGGAAATCCCCAGGAATCGACAAAGATGTCCCCAACTAAGACTCACAGTGGTGGAAAGGGTGCTTGACCTATCCTTCCCCTGTACTCAGATCATTGACTGCCCTAGTTGTCATCATAAAACCTATATCCAGTGACTGATAGAAGCAGATGCAAGAGACCCACGGCCAAGTATTTGGGCAAGCTCTTAGAGTTCAGTTGAAGAGAGGGAGGAGGGATTATGGGAGCAAGGGGAATCAAGATCATGACAGGAAAAAAACACAGAGACAGCTGACCACAGCTAGTGGGAGCCCACAGACACTGGACTGACAGCTAGGGAGCCTGCATGGAATGGCACTAGACCCTCTGAATGAGGGTGACAGTTGTGGGCTTGAAGTGTTATGGGTCCTCTGCAATGGGACCAGGACTCATCCCAAATGCAGGAACTGGCGTTTTTAGGGCCCATTCCCTATGATGTCATGCTTTACTCAGCCTTGATGCAAGGGGCAGAGGCTTGGGCCTGCTCCAACTTCATAATCCAACCTGTGTTGAATATCTAAGGGAGGACTTACCCATTATGAGGAGTGGGTGGAGATGGGATGGAGAGAAGTGGGGGGCAGTGGGAGTAGGGGAGGGAAGATGAACAGTGGGTGGTATATAAAATGAAAGAAAAAGAACTTATAGAAGTAAACCTTTTTAAAAAGGATTCAATGCTATCTCATTTTTTTACTAACTTCTATCTCTTATCTTTCCCTCCATACTTTTGAATAAAGAAATTGTTCTCCCCAAGTCTCCAGCTTTCCTCACTGTTTTATAAGGTAAGAGGGTCACTATCACCTGCAGGGCCAGATCAAATGGCATTCCTGATAACTTTCACTGATACCAGTAGTAGCAGAGAGCAAATCCTAAGATTCTGGTTTATGTCATTTCCAATATGGCTTCTGGAGTCCCAGCTCAATTCAGTGGCAGTGGGTCTGTGACTTCTTACTCTCTCACAATCAGCAGCATGGAGACTGAAGATGCTGCCACTTGCTACTGTCAACTGAAGAGCAGTGTCCCACTAACAAGGCCTACGAACTAAAAGAAAAACTTCCCTCACCTTCTCAGGAACCAGCTCTTTTTCCCTCCAAAGATGCAATATGGTCAAGAGTTTGACTGATATGGGACAGAATCTCCCAATATTTCTCCAATAGAATCAGGGCTGAGTTCACCCAAAGACCTTGAGCAGTCCCTCAGTAAAAGAATGGAAAATGTGTAGATGGAGATAATGGGATAAGATAACCAGAGGCTACATCTCTGTGTTAACCTGTGCAGCAGAATGATGGAGAGATATGACTCAGATCTCCTAACCTGGGCACTGATCTTGAGGAGGACATCATTGGGCTTTTGAGGATACATGTGAGGCTTTGGGATTCACACTTTTATAACTCTTTCCTATTTCATGAGGAACAATTGCTCTCCCCCAGAGTTGTCTTCCATCAGAGAATGTCTGTGTCTCTAGGGGGAAGACATAAGCAATGAAAGCAAGTTCTTTATCACCTATTCTTGGGGTGGATAATGTGGATACTATTTTGCTGCATTTTTGTAGTATGTATATCACTGTGGAAATGTCATACATTTCCCATGTATGTACCTAATAAACAAGACTATTCTAAAACTTTCAAATTATCTCAAAGGATCTTCATTCTACTATCTAAAGTGTATTTTGAGAACATTGTATAATACAGTCTTTAAATTTTATTATCTGGAGGCACGTACTAATACTTACATACAGAGGTCACAAGTATGTTCCTACATACAATGATTCAGCTAAATAATTAAGACATATTCCATGCCATTACATAGTCAATACAATCCTTCTTTCAGATTTAAAACACTTATCTCTTCCTGCAATGTGGTTTGTGGGTGCAATTTTTTTTTTTGGTTTTGTTTTGTTTTTGTTGTTGACCCTGAGTTGCTGGTACTACAGCAGCAGTAGCAGCAGCAAGTTCCAGGTTGTTGGTATAGCATTCATGTCATGATTGTGTGAACATCAATTCCTCACAAATGAACCAATTTAACTGAACCACATGAAACACCTTACTTTTTTTTTATAGAACTGTGGAATGCCTTAAAATTGGGTGGTCTTGCCACAATATGGCCAAATACAAATTCTAATAATATATATGCCTAGGGAGTTCCAATGATTAACTATATTAACTGTGTTATTATCTAATATTTTTCCAGTCTATATGGTTTTATCTGATATGACTCTAATGTGTATTGAATATTTGTGTTGAAAGTAATAATTTCTCTACTACATCAGATTTTGCAACTTTGTTTAATAGATCATCATTAAAATTTCCTAGCTAGGTTCCAAACTTAGATGTTTTCCCCAATAGCATATGGGTCCACTCTATCTCTTTATGGCTTACAATTTTAACAAAGTATGACCTTGAAATTTAGGAATCCCTGCTTCTAACTCCAAGAGCCAGGACTACAAGAGTGCACCACCAGGCACAGTTTATGCATTGATTACTACATTCCCTTGTGTACTGTGTGAGTTTTGATGACAGTGCAGACTTAGCTATCATACTATATTTAAGAATGTGAATGACTACATTTATTCAACTTCTGTAGAGAATGGCTTAGTTTAATTGTGGGTAGAGATTTCAATAACTGGGAGAACCCAGGAAACATCTTGCATAGATATTTGTAATTATGAGCAGAGCTATGAATGTTAGCCCATAGGCTTCAGAGCCTTATTACATTGACTAGCCATGATAGAATTAATTGGGCAAGGCAATAGTAAATGGAAGAGACAAATTATTTAATTAGACATGAATGTTTAAGCATGACAAATCCTTCCCTTCTTTATAATCCTTGCTGATGACTTTGTTTCTCATTTCAACTTCATATTAAGGATATATAAAAATTACTGTGCAGATGAATTGTTGTTAACCTCAATAACATAAACTGTGACAAAAGAAATGAGTTTGTAGACATTTTAAAGTTCCTGGCATTGTGAAATGGAAGCAAGGGATCACAGAGTAAACTCAAAAGAGATGAATCTATGCTGTTCATAGACTCTAGATGCTGGTTTTTGATTACCACAGGCAAACACATTTTCCATCAGGAAATCTATACCTCTCTGGTAAGAATGAGGAAGCAGAGTGCTAGAGAGGTCCCCAGAAATTTACAAAGATACCTCCACTGTACACTACTGGCAATGGTTGAGAGAGTGCCTGAGCTGACTTGCTCTGATGATTGGATGGCCAAACACCCTGGCTGTCATGATAGAACTCTCATCCAGTGTCTGATGGAAGCAGATGCAGAGACCCATGGCCGAGACTCAGGTGGAGCTCTAGTAGTCCAATCAGCAAGAGAGGAGGGATTGTATGACCGAGAGATATTGAAACCATGATTGGTAAAAGCACAGGGACAAATAGCCAAACTAGTGGAAAAACATGAACTGTGAACTAATGTCAGAGGAATGGAACTGGACCAGGCCCTCTGGATAAGTTGATTAGCTTGAACTGTTTGGGAGGCCCCCAGGCAGTGGAGCCAGGAACTGTCCTTGGTGCGTTGGCTGGATTTTTTGGAGCCTGGGTCCTATGCTGGGACATTTTGCTCAGCCTTGGTGAAGGGAGGAGGGGACTGGACCTGCCTAGGCTGAGTCTACCAGGCTGGGCTGACTCCCCAGGGGAGAACTTGCCTTGGAGGAGGTGGGAATGGGGGGTGGGTTGGGGGGAAGGGCTGGAAGGTGGAAGGAGGGAGGACAGGGGAATACGTGGCTGATACGTTAAATTAAGCTAATTATAAAATAAAAATACTATAAAATAAAAAAAGAAAAGAATAAGGATCCTCAGAAATACAGGCTTTACTAAGTAATTGAGATGAACTTCTGCAGCTGTGCCTGCCTGCTCAGAGTCCCTGATGATTTGCATGTGGCCAGAGCACAGCCCACTTCTCTGAGTACTTCTTGAAATTCTGGTCATACTTGCAGTGTCAGTCCCACTCAGGACACAGCATGGACAGGAGAATCCTTGCTCAATTCCTGGGCCTTCTTATGCTCTGGCTCCCAGGTAAGAGTGACTAGCTGAATTTTCTCTATTCATAGAAGTCAAATCAAGTGGCTTTCTGGTCTTTGAAAGAAATCTTGTCATAATTTTATTAATTGTGAGGATATTTGTTTTTAATTCCCAATCTCAGGGTCCAGATGTGACATCCAGTTGACCCAGTCTCCATCCATTCTGTCTGCATCTCTAGGAGCTAAAGTTACCATTACTTGCAAAGCAAGTCAGAACATTGATATTAACTTACAGTGGTATTAGCAGAAACCTGGTGAAGACCCTAAGCTCCTAATCTATAGGGCAACCAATTTGCAACCTGGAGTGCCATCTAGGTTCAGTTTCAGTGGACATGGCACAGATTTCACTTTCACCATCAGCAGTCTGGAGTCTGAAGACATGGCAACTTATTATTGTCTACAAACTCACACCCCTCACACAGTGATACAACCCATAACAAAAACCACCCAGAGAGGAAATGTGAAGCTAAACTGCTCTGACTGCTTCCCTTTGAGGCCCTTACTTTGTGACAGGTTTTCTCTAGGCTTTGAAGGTCACTAGAGAGATCTTGCTGAAGGATCCTGAAAGCTTATCATATACCTTAACTTACCAACCTCCTCTGCCCATTTGTTTAGATATAATATTGCTTCCCATGGTTTATTTATTTATTTTTTTTATATGTGGAGCTGAGGATCAAACCCAGGGCCTTGTGCTTGCTAGGCAAGCACTCTACCACTGAGCTAAATTCCCCAACCCCCCATGGTTTATTTAAAGCAGATGTTTTTATTTTTATAGCAGTGATATCTAAGCATCAACATGATTTGTTATACATCAATGAGAAGTTGCAATCGATATTCATATAAGGTTTGTTTTTATCACAGGACCTCTGGTCCAAGCTATGAGCTCAACTTCATCCTCATTTAGCTTTGAGAGTTGATAATTGAAACACAGCATTCTCTGGCACTCCTGTGTAATTCAAAGGTCTCTCCTGAAGTTATGGGGTACCTGACTGTGTCTCCTCAGTCCTGCAGAAGTGTCTGAGAATTGTTCTTCACTATTGGTATCTTTGCTATTATGTTTGCTATCATGAATATTCAGAATATTAAAGATGAAGGATGCATTCATTAACATTCATGTGTGTGTTTTTGGAAGTGTTATGATCACAGTAAAAAAGAATCATTGATTTGCAAATGGTGTAGAAAATGAGGACTTGCATTGCACATGTGGAAATGTTTTGAAAAGCAAGTGAATATACTCAATAAAGATAAACAGATGTAAATAAAACTTTTGTTTTCATTAATAGGCAAAAGTCTTACTGCCAACAATGTGTCTAAAACCAATAAGCTACAGTATAGGTAGCTTGCTATAAATACAAAATAGCATCCTGGTCTGTACATTGGAAACTGAAAAATTACACTTTAACAAGAAAATAGTACCTATATCAAATGAGAAAATTCTATTTAAAATTATTTACTTGGCAGCAGTGATCATAACATTGATAATTTAGGAATTATGCCCTTTTTAGCTAAAATATGTTCAGAGAATCAACTGTATTGCAAACATTTCTAAAAAAATACCTCAAGAAATTAAATAACAATACCAATAAAAATTACAATGATTTTCATACTTTGTACATTTAATATTTCATTCAACCATCACAATATATAGTACATTTAGTATTGAAAAGGGTTACAATGGAATGCTTAAGCATTTTCTACTTAAGCCATGTTTCAGGAATTTATGCATATGTAATTATCAGAATAACCAGGTTTTACTGTGTATCTCCTGACAGCTTTGCTTGTCCCATTTCTTCTAATGTTAAATGTAACTGGAAAACTAATCCACACACACATATTTTATCCACATCCTAGATGTTTCTCCATTTTTTTGTCACTGTCTTGATAGGAAAAACTTACTCTCCTAAAAGTCATACCAGACTTAGAGAAGGGGTATACTGTCTGTATCCAGATTATGTCCCCTTACATAGTATGTAAGATACATATGTCTGAAGTAGTCATTAGGTTCCTGGTCTAGACCATTACTGCATCATTCATGATGAAGTGACAAGCTTAGTATTCCTCCACACCCGGCACCAAAGCCCACAGAGAGAGCTCAAAGGATGCTGAGAAACTGAAGATGCCCTCAGGAGCCTTATCTCTGAAATGAGCTTCTCAGGGTTATCGGATGCCGAAACACAGCCTCGTGATGCAGTGTGAATCCAGTCCAAGGGAAGCAGAGATCCCGTCCCTCTTTTGGGGTTTGGATCCTGTGTTTCTAGCCTTTGCAAAACTCTACATCAGGGATATCCTGGAGATGAAGGAGTCCCACCAAATGTGAGGAATATATCTTTACAATGGGCACCCAATAAGATGAGTGGATATCATGGGAACTGTCATTAGCGTAAGAGAAAGAGATGCTTTCTACAGCTATTGAGTGGATGATGCCACTGGGGTTATCAGCTGCACCTGCTGGAAAAAGGGGAGCAATGCTGAGTCTTCGCCAGCCCCAGCTGCTCCATGCACTTCAAGAGAGCTAAGCATGACCTCACGGCTTAAGAAATTGCAGGAGACCATTGAGCAGAAAACCAAGATAGAAATTGGGGATGTTATCCGCGTCAGAGGCTACATGCACTTGTTTAGAGAAGAGCGAGAAATCCGTGCCTCCATGTATTATAAGGTGGACGATCCAGTGTGGTACATTCAAATTGCAAGGATGCTTGAGCTGCCTGCGCTCTACAAAAGAGTATATGACCAGCCATTCCACAACCCCGCCCTGAAGGATGAAGAGGCACCCAGCAATATGGACACTTTGGATCTCGCCGGCCTCATGTCTTTGTTGAGTGAGACAATTAAAGAATTTCTCCAGGAGAAGAGAGTGCAGATCTTCTACCAGCAGGAACTGGAAATGGTGGAGACTTTGCAGTCCCTGGCCACCCAGCCTGTGCTTCACAGCATCTGCTCTGTAGATGATGTTTGTCAGCTTATTGGTATTATTATTGTCCACGTGGAATTGTTGTTGTGGGGCCCCATCTTCTTCCTAGAGACTTCAGTTTTGATGTTAGGCCTGGCCATGATTTCCTGCAGAAAACTGATAAAAACTCAAACACAAAGACATATACAAGCAGTTAGTTGAAGCCTTTTTCTAGAATTAGTTAGTAGTCTATATGACCATTAATACCTTAACAAAGTTATATATATAATTTTGATATGAAATTCATAATTTAAGAAAAGTTTAAAGAGTCAGAGTAGAATCAAAGAATTGAGATTATTACTATTAATAGAATAGTCCCTAGGTTTTTTTTTGTTTGTTTTTTGTTTTTTCTCCTGTCCCATATCAGAAGATGGCTCTTTGTTCTGGCATGATACAGGGAATTTGCATTTTCCTTTTAACAACATGTTTGGGTTTACAGAAGGAGAGAGCCATTCTCCAACTCTAAACCAGGTTTAATTTTTAATTGAACTGGCACTACAAGAAGACCAATAGTGTTAAATGTCTTTAAAGAAGAGCAGAAGCAAACATTTAGGAAGACTTATGAAATTTTATAGATTATATACCAATATGCCATTTTACTCTTTTTCTTGGGGCATTATTTTCTGGATGATTTGTCCTTTTCCTTCATATGTCTCATTTGTCCTATGTTCTTCAGATTCCTTAGTGTTCATTACCCTAAAAGACAAAAACAAAAACCTTTCCCCAAGACTAACTTTGGGGCGGTTCACTTTTAGCAAGTAACATCGGATTAAATAAAAAGGCATGTGTTAATGGTATAAATTAGTTTAAATTGAATGGTCACCCTGGTTGATGAACTATCACCTCTTCTAATTAAGAGGTCTCTCTTGTTAAAAATCAAACCTTTATCAAATTTGATGGTATCCACAGCTTATCTTCTCCTATAAAAACAAAAGCAAAACCTTGTCCCCAATGTAACATCCTGCTGGTAATGGAGTTTGATTATAAAAGGAACAAGTAGGACATTTCTGTACGATTTCCTTGGCTTATTGCCTGGTTAGGGAAAAATCCTTTTTTAAAACTTTACTATTGACATGATGTTTTTAATGAAATTCTGAGGCTTCTAGCACATTTCCTATCAATAATTTATCAATCCCATCATTATCTTGTGCTAGAGGGTCTGGCAGACCTTTATAGGATCAAATGTGAGTTATATACAGAGGATTACTCCTTTTCCTGATTATATCTTGCACCTAAATAAATAGTGAAGTTAATTCTGACCCATCAGGGATAAATTCTGCAGTCTCAATAAGTAATCCACTCTTTCAGCATACTGAGAGTCAGTAACTATGTTGAGAGGTTCAGAAAAATCCATTAATGCCAACAGAATGGCATAAAATTGTGATGTTTGAACCAAATTATAAGGACTTTTAACCACTTTACTTAAATTTTCTGACTTATAACCTGCCATTTCTTGCTTGAAAGCATCTGTTTAAAGTGTATGAGCTCCAGATATGGATGTTTCCCATACAATTGAGGTGAAATCCAATCTGCCCCCTTTATAAGTTCAGTTCTATCATTTTTGGGATATTTGCTGTTAATCCCTCCCCAAAAATTACTGCAAGCTCTTTGCCAAGGTTCACTTTCTGCCAATAATTTTTCAGTGTCCTCCTTAGTTAAATGTACACCCATTTCTGCTGGGTCTATTCCTGCTAATTGATGAAATCTCAATTTTCCTTTCAAAATTAAGTGACAGATATTTTCCACATAAGTTTTTAATTTTTTATTCGATTTATTTCGTAAATATAACCATTCCAAAATAATATCTTCTCTCCACATTAAAATTCCTGTAGGAGAATGCCTAGAGGGTAAAATAACCAAAATGCAATCCAGCTTTGATTGCACTTTCTTTTCTACCAAGGCCAATTTTTTCTTATCTTCAGGTGATAATTCTCTTGGTCAATTTAAGTCCTAGTTACCTTCTAAGGTTTTGAACAAATTATTCAGTTCATCATTTTTTACCCCAACAATAGTTCATAGATGAGAAATGTCTCCAAATAATCTTTGAATGTCATTAAAAGTCCATAATCAATCTCTCCTAGTTTCCACCTTTTGGGCTCTCATTTTTTGTAGACTATTTTATATCATAAATAATTAATAGAATCTCCTCTTTGTATCTTTTCTGGAGCAATTTCTAATCCCCAGCAAGGCAAATTTTTCTTTCTTTCTTTTTTTTCAGAGCTGAGGACTAAACCCAGGGCCTTGTGCTTGCTAGGCAAGTGCTCTACCACTGAGCTAAATCCCCAACCCTGCAAAATTTTCTTTATTTCTTCAAACATTCTTTGTAAAGTATCTGCACTTGGGTCAGTTAGTAAAATATCATTCATATAATGATAAATTATAGATTTAGGAATTTTTTTTACATAACACTTCCAATGGCTGTTGTACAAAATATTGGCACAGGGTTGGGCTATTCAACAATGCCCTGTGGTAGGACCCTCCATTGAGATCTCTTAACAGGTTGAGGATTATTATAAGTAGGCACCAAGAAGGCTAATCTTTCTCTATCTTTTTCTTGTAAGGGTATTGAAAAGAAACAGCCTTTTAAATCAATAATTATTAGAGGCCATCCTTTAGATAACAGAGTAGGCATAGGAATTCCAGATTGTAGAGAGCTTGTTGCCTGAATTACTTTGTTATTTCCTCTAAGGTCTGTTAACATTCTCCATTTACCAGATTTCTTTTTAATAACAAATACAGGAGAATTCCAAAGGCTGGTAGATTCTTCAATATGCTGAGCATTTAACTGTTCTACCAGCTCTTCTAAAGCCTGGAGTTTCTCTGTTGTTAAAGGCCATTGCAGAACCCACACAGGCTTGTCTGTTAACCATTTTAAAGGTAGAGCTGTTGGTGTTTTGGGAAGATCATCAGTTGTTGTGCCCTGTTCTTGTACAATCTGGATGGCTGGTGACCACTCATTAGAATAATACCTTCTAATATTTCTCTCAGAAACATTTGCTAGGTTATGATTTGTTTCTGAGGATGGAGGGATGTTAATCTGAGTATTCCATTGTTGTAACAGGTCTCGACCCCATAGGTTCATAGCTATATTAGCCACATATGGTTTTCATTTTCCTCTCTGTGCTTCTGGACCTATACATTTGAAACATCTTGCACTCTGCTTCACTAGAGATAATGTTCCAATTCCTAACAGCTAAACATTTACCTCCTGAAGAGGCCAAGATGGATGCCAAAATTCTCGTGCAATTATGGTTACATCAGCACATGTGTCTACCAGACCAGACAACAAAACACCATTTATTTCTCTTGTTAATTTTGGTCTTTGTTCATTTATAGAAGTTTGCCAAAAATTTTCTTTATGGTTTCTCCTGAATTTTCTATTCTTTCTTTCTCAGGTGTTTCATCACCACAAGCAGCCTGGTTTATTCCAACAGGCATTTGGTTATTTAAACACGCTTAGTAGGGGTTTCTTCAGGAAAGATCTGAACTGCAATAAAGATCTGAACTGGAAAGATCTGAACTGGAATTGCTATGGGTGCCTGCCTGAGGCCCCTCTGGGAGTTTCCCAACTGAGACAAAAGATTACCTTGTCTGTCCCTTGTTGATCTACATTTGTTGGTTCAATGTTTACCCTTACCACACATTCTGCATATTCCAGAAGGAAGGGGCATTTTGTTGCCATTGTTCCTTGAAGAAACATTGTTTCTCGGATTGCCCTGCTACAGTCCCTTTTCAAATGTCCTTGCTTTCCACATCCAAAATATTTGACATTCCCCAATCCTCTTGAAATTGATTCTCCTATTCACATTATCATCATGGTCATGACACTCAACATTAAACATGTCTCTAATCCAATCTTCCATGGGTGCAGTTCTTGCCTTTAATGGCATAATTATTCTCTTGCACACTACGTTCACATTCTCAAAAGCCAACGATTCATTATCTGGCTAGCTTCTGAATTTGGGACCATTCTATTTACTGATGAAGTCATTCTTTGTAAGAAATCCATAAAGGATTCTTTGGGACCCTGTATAACTTTTGTAAATAACTCAGTTTTCTTTCCTGCTTCCTCAATTCTGTATCAAGCATTCAAGGCTGCCATTAGACATAGAATTAGAGTTTGGATATCAAATAAACATTGTCTTTGAATTTCAGCATATTGGCCTCCTCCAACAAGCTGATCCTGGTAGATTTGCACACCTCTAGTCATCTACTGACTTTCTATGTTTTTAGCTTCATCTCTGAGCCACATATGCCACTGCAACTGGGCCCTGGGTTGCAGGATAGCATTTACCTGCTCTTTCCAATCCTGTGATATAATCTTATTACAAATTGACCAGGAGTTTAACATTTGCTTTACAAATGGGAAATGCATGCCATAAGATACTATGGCCTCCTTAAACCTTCTTAAATCTAACATTTCAATTGAGGTGAAATTATTTTGTGCATTCACTTGACCAGGTAGCTGCTGTAAGGTTACCAGATAAATTAAGGGTGATTATTTGAAAACCGGCTTTCTTTCTGTAACCTTATAATCCAATTCTGAAATAATTTCACAGTTAAATTCTTCTGTCTGAATCTGAATTTCTCTATAATTCATTTTAACAGGTTTTTCTAAAGCTTTTATCCTGGCACTTAAATTGACTATCTTTTTAAATAGTAAAATAAGGACAAGGAAAGTAATAATGTGCATAATTGATGAAATGTACATCCCCTCAACATTAATCTCCTCATATAGTTGTTCCATTTTCAGCCTGCCTAATATTTTATCAAACAAAGTCCAATTCTCTTCTACTGTACACATAATACTCATTTTCATGTGGAATTTTTTTCTCTTTTAAGTAGTTTTTTTCCTTTAAAATATCTGATATCTAAATTGATGTACCAAGTCTGTGTAGAACAGTACAAATCCAAGGGGATTTCAAAACAGTTACCTAGAGTCTGAGATGGGAATCCAAAGAGAGATGGAGAAAGAAAGAATGAAAGAAAGAAAGAGAGAGAGAGAGAGAGAGAGAGAGAAGGAAGGAAGGAAGGAAGGAAGGAAGGAAGGAAGGAAGGATAGCCACGTGTTCTGGCTAAAAGCTGAAATCCAGCCACTTGTTCCTGCTTGAGCAGAATGAAGCCTGGGCTGCATCTTCCTTAAGCTCCAACCACTTGAGTTGGTGGTTTGGCCGTAAGTAGCTCCAGGTGTAGCTACTGTAGCTACAGTTGAGTGCAGCTGCAAACTTTGGCCAAGACAGGCTGAGCAATGGGAAGCCAGGAAGCCAGGCTGCCAGGAAGACAAGAAGCTGGGCCACCTACAAGCCTGGCCACAGGAAGCCTGGTAGCTGGGGAGCCAGGTGATTTTTTAATGATTTCTTGCCATATGGGCACCAAAGGTAGATGTAATTCTGAACGGTCTTATTAAATAAGAAACACAGAGCCTTCAAAGTATGTTTGTACCAGAAAATATTACTAGATGATAGGGATGATTGCAGAAAAACATGGGAAGGTCTCCCTCACCAGGACCCCCAAGGAGACTTGCAATCTACATGCCCTGGCCCCATTCATATCTGCCTGAGACCCAAGATACTTTCTGAAGCTTGGAAACCAACCCTCAGCTCTATTTGGACCTATAGGTGAGTAACTCTGTTCATATCCAGGGAGGCCTGCCCCCAGGACCCATGCCTGGGCCCCAACCTTTCTGCCCCAGTTGCTGTCCAGCTGGCAGGGTTCCTGTGGGTAGGTTCCCTTTCTCTGAGATCCTCCCAGCAGACTTGCAATCTACTTGCCCTGCCCCCATCCCCATTCACCCGAGAACCCTGCCACTTCCTGAAGCTTGGAAACCAACCCCCAGCTCTCATCTGGACCAGAGAGAGTTCTCATTGTACTTAGAGAGAAAGTTCTCATTGGACAAAGAGCTATCATTGGACCAAGAGTAACGTCAGGAGAAAGAGAATCTGCCAGTCCTCATTAGACTAAGAGTGGTTTTCTGAGAAGTAGAATATGCCACCTCTCATTGGACCAAGAGAGGCTTCCTAAAACACAGACTCTGTCAACTCTGACTGGACCAAGAGCCCTGATAAGACCAAGAATGAATCCATGAGTCACAGAATCAATTAGCTTGGGTTGACCCAAGAGCAGCTCCCGGAGACACAGACACTTCCTGCTCCAAATAGAACAAGAGCTAAGATTAGACCCAGAAGGGGCCCCTGAGATGCAGATACAACAAGCACAGAGTGGACCAACAGCAACTCACTCAGACACAGGCACCTATTATACCCATTAGATGAGAAGATGGGCAGATGTCAATGCAGAAGCACATACAACAACATAAAGAGCAACACAGCATCACCAGAACCTAGCCCTCCTCCAACAGCAAGATCTGAACATCACAAGGTAGGAGAAGCAGAAGAAAGGGACCTTAAGAATAGCATCATGAAGATGCTAGAGTCTTTCAAGAAAAAATGAAAAAGGAAATTGAGGAAAACATGAACAAAAAAGTGAAGGAAATCAATAAAGAAATTGAGAAAATGTCAAACAAAAATGGGAGGAATTCTATAAATAGAGGAAAAGACAAATAAAAAATTGGAAGAAAGCAATAAATCCCTTAAGGAAAACCATGAAAAACACAATTAAGCAGGTGAGGGAAACAGTTCAAGACCTGAAAAAACAAATAGAAATAATGAAGAAGACACAAACAGAGGGAATACTGGAAATAGAAAATCTGAGGAAATGAACAGGAAACACAGATGCAAACATAACCAACAGAATACAAGAACTGGAAGAGAGGATCTCTGGTGAAGAGGATACAATATAGGAAATGGATTTGTCAGTCAAAAAAAGAAAATGACAAAGCCAAAAGAGTCATAACACAAAATGTCCAAGAAATCTGGGACACCATGAAAAGACCAAAACTAAGAATAAAAGGGATAGAAAAAGGAGAAGAATACCAACTCAAAGGCACAGAAAATATATTCAACAAGATCATGGAAGAAAACTTTCCCAACTTAAAGAAGGAAATACCTATGAAGATACATAAGCCTATAGAAAACCATATGTGGCGTGAGTAGAAAATTTCTTAATAAAAAAAAAAATGAAAAAAAGAGTGAAATCAAAATAACAAGAAAAGAAAACCAAACAGACCAGACCACCCCTCCAAAAAGTCTCCTTACCTCATAATAATTAAACAACTAAACAAACAGAATAAAGAAAGAATATTAAGAGCAGCAAAGGAAAAAGGCCAAGTGACTTATAAAGGCAAACCTATCAAAATAACACCTGATTTCTCAATGGAGACTTTGAAAGCCAAAGGACCTGAACAGATATAATGCAGAAACTAAGAAACCATGGATGCAAGCCTAGACAAATATATCCAGCAAAATTTTCAATCATCATAGACAGAGTAAACAAGACATTCCGACATAAAACCAGATTTAAACAATACTTATCTACAAATGCAGCCCTACAGAAAGCACTAGAAGTAAAATTCCAAACTAAGGAAGTCAGATACACCCATGAAAACATAGGCAATAGATAACCCCACAGCAGTAAACCCCAAAGAAGAGAAATACACTCACACTACCACCAAAAAATAACAAGAATGAAGAATCACTGATCATTAATATCACTTAATATCAATGGACATAATTCACCTATAAAAACACACAGGTGCTGGGTGGTAGTGGCACATGCCTTTAATCCCTGCACTGGGGAGGCAGAGCCAGATGGATCTGAATGAGTTCAAGGCCAGCCTGGTCTACAGAGAGAGATCCAGGAAAGGCACAAAGCTACACAGAGAAACCCTGTCTCCAAAAACAAAAGAAAAAAAAAGACACAGGCTAACAGAATGGACATGAAGCATTACCGATCTTTCTACTGCATACAAGAAACACACCTCAATTTCAAAGATAGACACTACCTCAGAATAAAAGGCTGGGAAAAGACTTTCCAATCAAATGGTGTTAAGAAACAACCTGGTGTAGCTATCCTAATATCCAACAAAATAGACTTCAAACTAAAATCATTCGAAAGAGATCAAGAAGGACATTACATACTCATCACAGGAAAGAACCACCAAGATGAAGTTTCAATTCTGAACATTTATGCCCCAAACACAAGGACACCCACATATGTAAAAGAAATATTACTAAAGCTTAAATCACATATAAACCTCCATATATTAATAGTGGTAGATTTGCATGCCTCACTCTCACCACTGGACAGATCTGCCAAATCAAAACTTAACAGAGAAATAAAGGACTTAACTGATAATATGACTCAAATGGACTTAATATCTACAGAACATTCCATCCTAACAAAAAGAATATACCTTCTTCTCAGCACCCCATGGAACCTTCTCTAAAATCAACCTCATACTTGGCCAAAAACCAAATCTCAACAGATACAAAAATATTGGAATAACCTCCTGTGTTCTCTCAGACCAACATGGTTTAAATTTAGATTTCAATGACAACAAAAATTACAGAAAGCCTACAATCTCATGGAGACTCAATAATGCTCACCAAATCATCAATGGGTCAAAGGGAAAATAAAGAAAGTAAAGATTTCCTAGAGTTCAATGAAAATGAATATACCACATATCCAAACTCATGGGGTCCTAGGAAAACAGTGCTAAGTGGAAAATTCATAGCACTAAATGCCCACATAAAGAAGTTGGAAAAACTCACACTAGTGACTTAACAGCACACCTGAAAGCTCTATAACAAGAAGAAGCAAAGTCACCCAGGAAGAATAGACACCAGGAAATAATCAAATTCAGAGCTGAGATCAATAAAATCGAAACAAAGAGAACAATACAAAGAATCAGTGAAACAAAGAGTTGGTTCTTTGAGAAAATCCACAAGATAGACAAGCTCTTATCCAAACTAACCAAAAGGAAGAGAGAGAGCATCCAAATTAGCAAAATCAGAAATGAAAAGAGAGACGTAACAACTAACATTGAGGAAATCCAGAGAATCATCAGGTCATACTTCAAAAATCTGTACTCCACAAAACTGGAAAATCTAAAAGAAATGGATAATTTTCTGGATAGGTATCACATACCTAAGTTAAATCAATAACAGACAAACTATTTAAATAGACCAATAGCCCCTAAGAAAATAGGAACGGTCATTAAAAGTCTCTCAACCAAAAAAAAAAAAAAAAAAAGGACAGGACCAGCAACAGAATTCTACCAGATCTTCAAAGAGATAATACCAACACTCTTTAAATTGTTCCACACAATAGAAACAGAAGGAACATTACCAAACTCCTTCTATGAGCCTACAATTACCCTGATTCCCAAGCCAAACAAAGATGCAACAAAGAAAGAGAGCTACAGACCAATCATGAACACTGATGTAAATATACTCAATAAAATTCTGGCAAACAGACTCCAAGAACACATCAAAATAATTTTCCACCATAATCAAGTAGGCTTCATCCCAGGGATGCAAGTGAGGTTCAACATACGAAAGTCTGTCAATGTAATACACCATATAAACAAACTGAAAGAATAAATCACATGATCATTTCACTAGATGCTGAAAAGTCATTTGACAAATCTAACACCCCTTCATGATAAAGGTCTTGGAGAGATCAGGAATAGAGAGTACATACCTAAACCTAATAAAAGCAATTTACAGCAAGCCAACAGCCTACAGCAAAGTAAATGGAGAGAAACTCAAAGTGATTCCACTAAAAGCAGGAACAAGATAAGGCTCTCCACTCTCCCCATTCTTATTCAATGTAGTACTTGAAGTTCTAGCCAAAGCTATAAGACAACATAAGGAGATCAAGGGGATACAAATTGGAAAGGAAGAAGTCAAGCTTTCACTATTTGCAGATAGCATGATAGTATATATAAGTGACCCCAAAAATCTGATCTAGGCATTCATACAGCTTATAAACACCTTCAGCAATGTAGCACAAGATTAACTCAAAAAAAAAAAATCAGTAGCACTCCTACATACAAATGACAAATGCACTGAGAAAGAGATCAGAGATACATCACCCTTTACAATAGCCACAAATGATATAAAATACCTTGGAGTAACTCTAACTAAGCAAGCAAAGGACCTGTATGATAAGACCTTTAAGTCCCTGAAAAAAGAAGTTTAAGAAGATGTCAGAAAATAGAGAGAAATCTCATGCTCATGCATAGATAGGATTAACATAGTAAAAGTGACAATCTTGCCAAAAGCAATCTACAGATTCAATGCAATCCCCATCAAAATCCCAACACAATTCTTCACAGACCTGGAAAAATAATACTCAACATCATATGGAAAAACAAAAAAACAAAAAAAGGATAGCCAAAAGAATTCTGTACAATAAAACAAACTCTGGGGGCATCATGATCCCTGACCTCAAGCTCTACTATAAAGCAACATTAATAAAAACAGCTTGATACTGGCATAAAAACCAACATGTGGACCAATGGAACTAAACTGAAGACCCTGACATTAATCCGCACACCTATGAACATATGACTTTCGACAAAGAAGCCAAAACTGTACCATGGAAAAAGAAAACATCTTCAACAAATGGTACAGGCATAACTGGATATTAACATGTAGAAGACTGCAAATAGATCCATATCTGTCACCGTGCACAAAACTTAAGTCCAATTGGATCAAAGGCCTCAACATAAATCCAGTTACTATGAACCTGATAGAAGGGAAAGTAGGAAGTAGTCTTGAACATATTGGCACTGGAGATCACTTCCTAAATATAACATCAGTAGCCACTATATACATTCATGTAGTGATCTTTTCAAGTTATGCAATGGGATTCCAAGTAACACCTGTGATTTTACTTGCAAGTTCTTAGTATTGTAAAATGTTCTCCTTGAATCATTGGATTCCTTGGTGCTATTATGAACTCAGAGCTCCCTACTTTGAGTACACAGAATATCTAACCATGCTGTCTTTAGACCTCCTCAGGCAGCCTCTTATTCATTCTTGGTATTGGAAATAAAGAGCCAACTGTAGTTCCTGTCATAGAATTATCTGAATATTGATGATGAAGGGAATATTTATAACATGTATGTGCATCCTTTGAGGTTTGTCTGCAAGATGTAGATTGGTAAAAAGAGAAACTTCATAGAGTCACAGAGTAGACAGCAACTGAGAAATTCTGTTAACTATGTAGATTTTTGGAACATAATTAATAGATGGATTATATAAAAATGAAGATATAATTCTCTTTTCTCTTACTACAGGAATATCTTACTGTGATCTATGTTGAAACAATACATGGACAATTTTATTCAGAGTTAAAATGAAGTAGAGGACAGATATACTGCAATAGCATGTCATTCCCTGCATGAAATTTCCTCAATAGATAATTCTTGGAGCTTCTGTTTGTCATCCAGAAGAAGGAGGTGTTGTTCGCTGTGAGGTCTAATGTATATGATTTTCAGTTTTGATTGATATGCTTTGTTTACTGCATGCATCTTTTTCCCATGATCTTTCTGATTGCAACTGTATGTGTGGTAGATCATGCATATGCATAAGATAATAAACAAGTAGATATCCATAAAGTGTTATTTTAAGGACACTGTGTACTGCACAAAGTCAGTTGTAGGCTGAATTGGTTGACAAAAAAAAATACCTAATTATACTTTTCTAGGTAGATTTGGCCATGCTTAAAGCTGCTATGATGATGTCATATGTTGGAATGACCTGATTACTTTGTTGGTGAGTGGTGTGGATTCACCTTGGTGATATGATTGTTCCATTTCCAGTCAGCTGTCTTCCTCTCTATGCATGCTGCTTGAATATAAAGGTGTTAGCTCTTAGCTACTATTCCAGGGCCATGTCTGCCTGCCTGATGCCTACTTCCTACCATGTTGGTCATGGACCAACCCTCCATAACAGTAAACTCCCAAATTAAATGCTTGCTTTTATAAATTGTTTTTTGTGGTGTTTTGTCATATCATAAGACATTTCTCCTCCTAGTAAGGAGAGGAATAAATAAATTCTTCATAGACAAACCCCTCATTCCTTCATGCATATGATATGAGAATTGACAAGCTCTCTGAGGACCCTTTGGTAAGGAAGACTTACTTTCAGTAAGAAATGGGCTCTCAATTCTGAGAATAACCTGTTCCCAGTATTAGTTTGTAAGAATACTAGGTATTTAGAATTTTTAAATATTTAAGACTTAATTATTTTTATTTTATGTGTTATGTGTTATGTGTTGTGGTGATATTTTATTTATGCTGAAATGTGGTGACATTTTATTTTAGGTTAATAAATAAAGTTTGCCTGGAGATCAAAGGAATTAGCAAGCCATTAACACAAATTCAGTCAGTGGTAGCACACATCCTTATTTGATCACTTGGCAGGCAGGGACTCTGTGTGTTCAAGGTCACACTAGGGAACAGAGCCAAATATGGTACCAACCATAGAGACCTGGAGTTCTGTACAGACAGGCAGTGACAAGGAAGTGTGTAGCTGGCCTAGGATAGTCAATGAGAGGGCAGAAGAGAAAGGCAATAAAGGCGTTGGTAGACAGGAAGTAACTCTCTTTGGAAGCTACAGCATGGTGAGTTAAGGTTATCTGGTGGCTCTCACTATTTCTCTGATCTCTAAGGCTTTCACCCCTATATTTGGCTCTGTGTTTTTTATTTAATAAGACCGCTTAGAAATTTGGCTACCATGTATTGGTGTTTTGCATATATGGGTGCAATGACTTCAGAGGCTAGAAAAAAGGACATAGAACAGTTTGTCTGATCCCTATATAAAAATCTCACATTAGCCTTTTACTCCAGGTAAAGAGAAACAGAGTAACACTCTCAGCAGCTGGAGATACTAGAACTAGCTATCAGGGCAGCCTTGGCTTTCACTTCTGCTTCCTTGGGAGGTTTATATCATGGCTTGAATCACTGTGGGAGGGTAACTGTTACCCTGTTGACAGTAATAAGTTACAACATCTTCAGGCTGCAGGCCACTGATCTTGAGAGAATACTGTGTACCAGATCTACTGCCACTGAACCTTGATGGGACCCCATCTGCCAAGCTGTTCGTACCATAGATCAGGAGCTTAAGAGGTTTTCCTGGTTTCTGCTGATACCATGCTAAATTACCATAAATGTTCTCACTTGCAAGGCATGTAATGGTGACACTGTCTCCCAGAGATGTAGACAGGGAGGCTGGAGACTGGGTCATCTGGATGTCACATCTGGCACCTGAGATTAGAAAATAGAAAAGAAATGCCCATAAAATTAATCCTGTTAGATGAGGACTTTCCCAGAGACCAGACAGCACTGACCACACTCAACTGAATAAATTTCCAATTTTATCTTTATTACCTGTAAGCCAGAGCAGCAGACAACCCAGGAGCTGAATGAGGGCCCTCATGTCTGTGCTATGACCTGTGTGAGCTGACTCCAGTACAGGTTGTGGCCTGACTATGAAGCAGTTCTTAGGGCAGTGGGCTGTGCTCTGGGCAGATGCAAATCAGTGATCACTGGGCACAGCTATAAGACTGATCAAGTCAGTGACTTATTACAGTCCTGTGGTCCTCTTATGTCTTAGATCAGAAAGACAGTACAGGTTTATTTGTAGAGAATATGCTCCACTCTGAACAACAAAGAACAGTACCAGTCTATGTGCTACACCTTATTTTAATTTCTGTCATGGTTTTGTTTGTTTGTTTGTTTTTAATTTCTATGAAGCTTTATTATCATTATACCATACAAAGACAAAGCTCAACAGCCCCTCCCCCAACAAGCAAGCTGAATAGCATTTAACAAAAAGAGCCACTAGTAGGACAAGGTGGGTCATGAAACTGCTTCAAAGGAGCAAAAACAAAAGAAGATAATAATGAATGTTAAATGAAAAAAAAAAATCCCATGGGGGGAAAAAAAACAAAGCAACCAAATCACAACACTTACTTCGAAGCCCGGCAACTGGGAGATAAAAGCTACAAGTTCCAGGCCAGAGACAAAACATTCACACTATAAAGTAAGAACCCCCAAAAATGTCTGTGGTAGAGGCAGGGGGAATAATGAGGTTGTCATCTCCAGCCAAATCGTGACACACTCTCAGAAGTCCCATGAGCTGCTATGTATGCTTGGGTACCCAGAAGAGTGTTCGAACTTCTCCAAGGCTTTCAAAGTTTCAGGGAGCCCGGGGTTGGACTTTTGGGAGGACTCCTTGGGGTTCTGTCTACGGTGGCCCTCATACAAATTTTTGTACTGGTAGAACACAAGGCTGATGCGAGACCCAGACAACAGTGAACCCATGGTTTTCTACCTGTGAGCAATTCTCCAGTTGCAATAAAGGCTCCACTTGCACCCAAGGCTCACTGGTGCTAGCGGGCTGTCATGTGACTTTCTGTGTTTCTTGAGATTCCTCTTGTTCTTTCCTCTCTTGGGGTCCTTCACCATGGGTTCTCTCTTAATGTCTGCTTCTAGATTGAGTTTGACAACCAGGGCCTGACAAAGTTCCATGTTTTGGTCTGGCTCCACTTTGAAGTGTGAATCCTCCTGGAAAGGTGGCTCCACCTTGAAGTGTCTTTTTAGTGCTTGACACAATTCACAGGTGAGCCTGGAGAGTTGATTCTCCTTCTGAGGGTCCAGATGCACACAACTTATGAGTTTCTGCCATCATGACTGTAGTCACTTTAGTTCCAGTCGATCAATTTTTCTGATTTCTGTCATAATACAGAATTTCCTTGTTATTTTCTACCCATTGCATCATGTCATATATGGTACTGTTCTAGACAGTACATAAATGTTTATAGTTTCCCTCATAGGCAGCTGTAAATGTTATGATGTCAGGCAGCTTTTCCTGTTTTCCTACTCTTTTTTTAATTCACTGATTATTTGTGAAACTGAATTTTAGTTAAAGCATTTCTCCCTTCCCTTTCTTCCTTCCAAATCCTTCCAAATACTCCTTCCCACTCTTCTTCAGATTCATGACCCTTTTTTCATGAACTGTTATTTCATGCATATTTGTATAAGTATACACATATATATTCCTAATATAACTTGTTGAGAACATATGTTACTTGTATTTTCAGGGCTGACATTTTTGCAATGGACAAACAGCTGTGTGCTCTTTCCTGGATAGTAGCACCTAGCCTGCTCCCAACTTACTCAATTGTCTGTAGTTCTTTTGTAGAACTGAAGCCTCCTGGTCTTTACCTGTTGGGTTTGACATATTGATTCATGTCCTTTTGTTTCAGTTCACATTTGAGTGCTCATATTGGTGAGAATTTTGGGTATAGCTTCTGCTTTTACTACAAAACACAATCTCACAGCAAACAAGCTGGTTCTATGACTCTGTCAATATTTCTACCTTTCTTTCCAAAATGTTCTATGATCCTTTGTTATGGGAGTGTTGTGTGGAAGTATCCATTGAGACTGAGCTCCATAACTCACCATGCAGCTTCTTGTTCACAATAATTTCCAGAAGAACAATTGAATAATACTGGAAGACATAGTTTGTAAGCAAGGACAGGATCTCTTGGGGATAATCAATCTTCTTGGGTAAATACTATTGTTTTAGTTATCTATGATAGCTCACCTTCTCAAGAGCTATTTCCATCAAGGCCAAAGTCATGAGTTTTTTCTCCTTCCATCTGTACATATGAACTCTCTTCCTTAATTACACTAAGATTATATCTATTTCCAATGTTTTTGTGAAGCTTCAGATTATTTTACATGACTTATACTCCTTCTTAACATGTTATTGTCTTTAAGAAATATGAGTTTCTATCAGAAATGATACTTCATGTCCCTGAATGAACAATGGTTCCTAACCTTGCATATGCTATTGATTCAGTGACTAACTGTGGCTAAGAAATGTGCCAGCCCATTTTCACAGAAGCTGCAAGAGACTAGGAGAAATTGTTGGAACTCAAGGGAATCAGAAAATAGAAAGTTATCTTTTCCCTAGAGTTACAGTGGAAGATAATAGTCAAAAGTGGCAGTCAAAAGTCTGGTGATCTTGAATGGTTTAATGTGTATTATTGCCTCCCCATGCTGAAAATTTTTAAAATTAGGACAGGGTTGGTTCGTTGTCCAAGACGATTCCAGAAAAAAAAAGGTGAACAATGATTTATGTCAAATTGTAATTTGCTCAGCAAAAAAATTATGAACCAAACCTGGGACTGGTTCTTTCTGTGAATGACCATCAGCATTAGGAAGAATTCTGAGATTTTCACACATAAATGTATGCAAGGAAACACACATATGCAGTCCAATTTTAGCTACTCAGCAGTAAGAATATATTGGGCTGAGATACAGCTTAATCACAGACTACTTGCCTACTGCGGAAAAAAAAAGATCACTGGGTTACAGCCTTAGCATTGAATAGGCCTGATGTTATACTCCTATAACTAGCTCCTGGGAATGGGAAGCAGGTTTTCCAGAAGTTCATGGTCTCCATTCACTACAATTGAAGGCCATCAAGACCTACATGAGACCTATACTTTATCAAAAATATCTAATTATGAAAGAGAGAAATATTGATGACCATAAATTAAACACAGTTGCAAAAGTTAATGAAATAGAGATTGCATTATTTCTGATGCAGACATTCAATACACATTTGAATTACATCAGATAAAACTATGTAAATTGGAAAAAGTATTAACCAAGAATACAGTTAATATACCTAATATTTGGAACACCCTAAGCATATATATATGATTAGATCTTATATTTGACAATACTGTGGCAAGATCATACAATTTGAGGATAACCCACATTTCAATAACAGTTTGTAGGCTATTTCATTTAACTTAGATAATATGGTTCCTTGTGGAGTATATTCTACAAAACAACTATAAAATACTACAAATGAACTACAGACAATTGAGTAAGCTTGGAGCAGGCTAGGTGCTTCTATCCAGGGAAGAGCACACAACGGCTTGTCCATTGCAAAAATGTCAGCCCTGAAAACATACATACAAGTAACATACATTCTCAACAAAATATATTAGGAATACATATGTGTATACTTACATTAATATGTATGAAGTAACAGTTCAAGAAAAAAGTTTCATTAGTGGCCACCTGGCTGCCTGGGTATTGCTGTTGCTACTGCTGCTACTACTGCTGAAGCTTAGGGCCAAGCAAGCACACTGGCACCACAGACTACAGGAAGATGTAAGGATTTCAAATCTGAAAGAAACATTGTATTGAACATGTAATGCTTAAAATTTTTCAATTGAATCATTGTGCAGAGGAACATAGTTGTGACCTATGTATATGAGTATGTGTAAATATATATGTACCTCCATATTGTAAAATTTATGGTTGTATTGTATGATGTCTCAACCTGTTCTTTTGATAGTAGAATAAAGAACCTTTGTTATAATTTGAAAGTTTTAAAACTTTCTTATATTAGTTCTTGATTGTTAGACACTTCCACTTCCAAAATGTAGCTGAAAGTTTTACTGTGTCCTGCCTGGCCCACTGTTGGGACAAACCTCTCACCCACAGTCCTGTAGCCTTTATAAAATAATCACTCAGAAGCTTTTATTAATTAATACTGCTGAGCCATTAGCTCAGGCCTACCACTGACTATCTCCTACACTTAAACTTAGCCCAGTTCTGTTAATCTATATGACCCCATGTGTTCTGTGGCTTCACCTGTGTACCATTACATGCTGCTCCCTGGACAGAAGACTGGCATCTCTCAACTCAGGCTTCCTCTCCCCAGAATTCTCCTTGTCTGTTTATCCTGCCTATACTTCCTGCCTGGCTACTGGCCAATCAGCATTTTATTAAACCAGTGTACAAAAGCATTATTCCACAGCACCAAAATGTTATATATTCTGCAAAAATTCAGTAGGGTAATATCATTAAACTTTCCAACTCACAGAAGAAATGATAGAGAAGTCTGCTTTTGTTCTTTAGTTTCTTCCCCTTGGAGAAACAAACAGACTCTGAGGAAGGACTAAATTGTGGCAGAATTATTGTCCCACCTTAAATTGGAAACTTTTGTGAAAATTTGCTTTTCTAAAGCCCTGAGTGTATTCTCAAAAGCCCAATAACTTGCTCCTCAGGATCAATGCCCAGTTCAGGAAATCTGAATCACAGCTTTCAAACATTCCTCTGCACAGGATTCCAGATGGATGGGGACTCTGGTTGACTTTCTCCATCTATATACTTTCTCTTCTTCTTTGCTGGGAATGGCTGCACAAGGCTCTAGAGTAAAACTAAGCTCTGTTTCATTACAGAAATATTGGAAGATTCTCTCCCATATCACTCAAACTCTTGACCATATAGCATCTTCAGAGGAGAAAACAGCAGGGCCCTGAGAAGCTGAAAGAACTTTTTGTTCTAGTTGTAGAACTGTGGGAATGGGATAATGTTCTTCTGTTAAAAGCAGTAAGTTACAGCATCTTTGGCCACTGTGCTGATGATTGTGAGAGAATAAGAGATCCCAGACTCACTTCCAAGGATATGAGTTGTGACTACAGAAGCCAGATGGGATGTGCCAGAATTTACGTGCTTAGAATTTGTTCTCATCTTCTGCTGATACCAGTGGAAGTTATCAGGGAAACCACTTGATGTGGCTCTGTATGTGATTGTGGTAGTTTGCATAGGAATGACCACTATAGATTCATATGTTTGAATGCTTGGCACATAGGGAGTGGCACTATTAGGAGGCGTGGCCTTGTTGGAGGAAGCGTGTCACTGTGGAGAAGGGCTTTGAGGTCTTACATGTTCAAGCTAGACCCAAAGTGACAGCCACTCTCATCTGCTGCCTGTGGATCCAGATGTAGAATTCTCAGCTCCTTTTCTGCACGATGTCTGCCTACACAGTGTCATGCTTCTCGCCATGACAATCATGGACTGAACCTCTGAAACTGTAAGCTAGGTCCAATTAAATGTTTTCCTTTATAAGCGTTGTCTTTGTCATGGTGTTCCTTCACAGAAATAGAAACACCAACTAAGACAGTGAAAGCAACCATCTTTCCTTGAGAAACAGTCAGGGATCAGGAGACTGGGTGGGAACAATTTATCCAAAGCATACTATGGAGAGAAAGATGCAAAAGGATAGAAGTTGGTAGAAAGCAAGATTCCAGTATACTTCTATACAACTCATAATACGAAATGGAAAAAATGACAATAAAGAAGAATTAAAGGAGGAAGAGGGATGTAAGGAGAAAAGAAAGAAAAAAGGAATAATCAAAAAGTTCTTCTTTTAAACTAAAACATCAAAATGGAAAAGGTTGCTGAGTTTGAGCTTGGAGTCTCCCCTCCTTCTCACCCATGACACTGAGTAACAACAAGTTGAGAGTTTGCACCAGCAAACCCATCTTGGTGTCTGATCTTTGTTGCTGACTACAAACTTCTCTTTTCTAAGTTCATTCTCTTAAAAGCATGTTTGAGCCATCTCTGATTCCTGAGGAGTAAATAGGCAAACAGCAGGGTGTAGGCCAGGATGTTCTTAGTGAGAGGACTGGGTGGCCAAACCTGGACTCTAACAGGCTCCCCTAGCAGCCATGATATGGACCAGGCCTTAGTTTCAGTTCACTAGAACAGGCTGGAGTTGAGCAAGCAATTCTCAGGAAAACCACAACTTAGGGGCAACCAATCAACAGGTGCCCCCCAGCCTCCTACTGCCAGGCCCCCAAGCCCCTTCTGCTGGCTCAGCGGATGCCTCTCAGCTCAGCGGATGCCTTTCAGATTTCTCCTAGCTGAAGAGAACTTTTCTACCCTCTCATCAATGAGCCCCTAGAAATTAGACTTCTGCTAGCTAAAGACAGCTTTCCCTACCCCCACCACCAATGGGCCCCTCACCACTACAGCCTCTCACCAACCATCTCCAAGACTAATCTTTCCTCCACTAATCAGCAGCACCAGATTAATCTCTCCTCCCTGGAATTCCCCTAACTCTGCTTAAAATGAGCTAGTGACCTCCCTTCAGCGTGGCTATTTGCCACCTCACCTGTTGGAAACAATAAATGCTCTTGTTAAACTGGTGTCATTTTACTTTCTTGTAGTATTTAATTTGGAAAAGTCTCAAATCTCTCAGTGTTTTTTCCTCTACGGTGTTGCATGCTTCTGGTCCAGTGTATTCCTCACATTTTCCCACAGCTAAGCTTTGTTTAACCAACACTGATGGGATTTATTTTGTCATGACAAAGCCCAGCTAAGAACGATTATAATTGAAAATAACAAAACATGATGCCCCAGATATGTCTCCTCCAGATTTGGCAGCTTTTCAACTAGGGCCTTGGCCATCCATTCCAGTCTAATCAAATGGCTCTGATCTTACAAAGCCCAGAGAAAACCAGTAAGAGTTTCCAATTTATGATGTGGAATCAATTTTGTAGCTTCTGTCGTGAATCCACACGATGAGTTTTTAAGGTGATCTTGGGCTTTTTATTTCTCCTCAGCCAGGGCTGTTGATATAAACAGGAGAGAGTTTCTGTGAGAAGCTTTAAGGGGTCATCAGCTTCCAGAGGTTGTGTCAATTAAGTGTTCAGTCCAGTCTCAAAGAAGTGGTCAAAGGTTTGGAGACATTTGTGGATGCTAAGTGGGTCAAAGCCTGAGTACTTCTATTTTCTATTCGTAGTGGTACAGTGGTTGTCAGCACGAAGTCTGGGGACATTGACTAGATAAATGTGTTATTATTGCCCTCTGCTGGAAAGATGGAAAATAGGCTGAAGTGGATTATAGAGAAAGTTTGCAAGTTGGATATTAGACTTCCTAGCTGAAGAGAACTTTTCTACCCTCTCATCAATGAGCCCCTAGAAATTAGAAAGTTATTTGGGAGATATCTTCCTGTTTTTTCTAAAAGTGTTTATGAAAGTCAGTGTAAGAATCACACATGTACCTCCTAAACCCATAAGGTATGAGACCACTAAGGAGCAATTATACAAGGTTCTTGCCTCTCAAACCCATATGTTTGTTAGTAAGATGTTTATGTGTCTTTTTTCTTAGGAAAAATTAAAAATTGGTTAGGGAAAGGATAAATTACTTACATTGAGTATAGCTTATATGTAGATAAGTGCCAAGTATACTGAATGCTTTATCATCATTGAGATAGGAGGACTGTGTATGTGGAGAACTAATTGCTATGACCACATTTTTTTTTTTTTGTGACAGGGTTTCACTATGTAGTCTTGGATGCCCTGGAACTCACTTTATAGACCAGGCTGGCCTCAAATTCTCAGGCATCTGCCTGCCTCTGCCTCCCAAGTACTGGGATGAAAGATAAACAACCATGACATTCTAGGCCACATTTAAAAAAAAATTATCACACAAAGTAACGGACTTAATTATGGCATTTGCATGCATGCATTTTGTCAATGACCTACAACCTAACCCAAACAATAAGAAGAAGGCAAAGTGGGTAATTGAATACATGTGCAAAGTAAACACAAGGGGGGTCATTAGGGAGATGAAGGCATACAGCAAAGAAGGGCATTGCTTGAGATTCAATAATACCAGTGTATGTGGAACAGGGACCTGGAGTATTAACTGATTTCCTGACCTCTCCCTCCATCCTCTGTGACTTATAATTAAACTTAGAGCATCTCAGAAATGTCCATTCATCATGATACACAGATAATGGTAGAAAGTGGACACAAGAAGAGTAGTAAGGGCAGACTAACAGAAGAATTGCTGTGGACCTCGAACCCCAAATCTCTGTAGTCTTTCTATTGGGAAAAACAGTTAAAAGTACATATCATGTGCCATTTGACAGAAGATGCAAGGGTGAAATCTGAGTCATTATATATTAACATTCATCTGAAATCTGTATACAAATAATTAATTGAAAACTAACATTTTGCATATAAAGAATATCATCAATGCATATATATATATATATATATATATATATATATATATATATATTGCATATTATCAATATATCATGTTTTGTAATGTACAGTAAAGGAATACATTATATTCCTGTGTAAATGAGACTATGCAGTAGAAAAAGAAACCTCAGGGTGTCTCTCTATATATGGCTGCAACAGGAGACCATGTGTAGCAGAGACTGCAGAGACAGCTGTGATCTGTCTACTGGAGTCCATACTGATCTTATGTATCTATTACTTCATTATACAATAGCAGAAGTCATCCTTTAACCAATAAACAACCTCAGACTTCATACTGTCTATTTTTGCAGCACATTCCATGTCCACAGGACAATTACCAACTTGAGAAGACTCAAAACGACCGGGTCATTGGGTAAGTAAGTACAGATATGCAACAGTTTTCCTATCACATGTGAAGACAAAGACAGTGTGTTTAACCTGAGTGGTCACCTGAACTTACATGATGTTCAAGTCTAGTGAAACATCAATGTATGTAACAGGTTTCAAGACTGTCACCTTGGTGGGTTGGAGTGAGTGATTGTGGATGAAAGTGTCACCATAAAACATCTGGAGCATGTGATGTACTAAGATATTCACACATGTGAATATATACTAATCTATATTCAGCACACAATTAAAATCTCTGCCCGTTAATATGTTTACTTAACAAAAATAAAAAGACAAATTCTATACTTTTAAATAAACTACTAAACAAGAAAGATGAATCATACAATAAATAAATACAAAAATTAATGTTTAGTAAAGAATGGGTTAAAACTTGCCTAAGATAGTGTGATAAACTCAAAATCCAGGAGATGAAAAGAGCAATAAAGTACATTCCTTCTGAAGAAGCAGTCTGCACTCTCCTAATCAGGGTTCTTTGAGGCTTAAGAGGAACATCTAGTCCTGCTGTTCAGAGAGAGCTTCACAGCCTCTGGGGCTTTATTCCCACTTGACCTGGTAGTTTGTTTCACTCCAGTGCACCCACCAGGAGATTTGCATATTGCTCTCTAGAAAAGCCTATGCAGGCAAGTTAAAAGCAAAGCTGTGAAATTCACTGGACTGTCCAAGATTCCCTGGTTTAACTCAGAGGACGGTGATTTTCTATTCTCCACTGGCAGTTCATGCTCTGAATGATCATGCCTGATAAGGTTAGAGGAGAGGAGGACAGAGTGTTAAAATGCAGAGTGAGCAGTGAGGTCCACTGTTACCCTTAGTGGGATTTGCCTATGATATTGTGTCTCAAAGACATGTATTACATTGTTTATGTGATTCCTTGCCATTCAGACTCAGCCCATATCCTAAATTTTATCAACACAAAGTCAGGTTTTTTCTGAATTACACTTTTATGTACTGTGGTATTGTAAAGGATGCAATCTGCAATAGTAAAATTTAATTTTTTAATTTTTTTTAATTTTTTCTTTCTAAACATCTGCTTGGCAGAATGCTAGGTGGTGCAATAATCCCTATCTTAGGGCTAACCTACAACTGGTTAGATCTGGGACCCAGTCTCTGGCAGAAAACTAATATCTGGCATTGCAAAGACAGTCAAGAGACCATGGCTAGGGAAATCAAATGTCTAATGAATTAACTTTTAACTCGTGTTTTGCTGAATAAGCATGGTGTCAAATTGGTGTCTACATAGATATGTTTATAATTATAGTTTAGTGATATTGTCTGCTTTCTGTAGAGAAACTCCTTTCTCTAGTGAGACTGTTGAATCAAAATGGGATTTCACTCAGTTTTAGCTCATCATTCATTATTATTGAGAGCGCACCTGTTCACCATTTTCCTGAGGCAATTTCAATGATATTGAAGATGAAGAAAACTGCGGTGCATGACCCTTGATGTGTAGCCCCGGGCAGGCACTCATGCTCCAAGTCCCTCAGCTGCAAGCGATAATCTTGAATTTCTCAGTCTCTGTCTCACACACAGATACATAGCATATTTGGCAGCTGTGCCACCCAAAGAAAGGATGTTTTTGTTAGGGTCTGAATCACTGTGGGAGGAAAATTTGAACCTTGGAAGCAGTAATATACCCCTAAATCCTCAGGCTCCACCCTGCTGATCTTGAGTATAAAATCTGTGCCTGACCCACTGCCACTGAACCTGTCTGGCACTCCAGAAAATTTGTTGGAAACTTTGTATATCAGGAGCTGTAGAGACTGGCTTGGCCTCTGCAGATACCAATACAAATAGGTGTTTCCATCACTATATACAAGGCTCTGAGTAGACTTGCAAGAGATAGAGGCTTGGTCTCCAAGGCTGACAGGCAAGGACAGTGGACTTTGAGTCATTACAACATCACTCCTGGAAGCTGAAATGATGAGAGAGAAGTAGAAATTTATGAACAAACTTCATGAATAATCTTTGTGATTTCTCTGCTGATACTTATTTCAACTGAGATATTTATTCATACATACAAAAATTCATTTTAGAAAAAGTGAACCAAAAGCCCTAAGAGGATTTTAGGCATAACTTAGATCACTGCATTTTACCCACATCATAATTATCATTATAGCACCGTTTCTTTCATATCTAGAGCCTTTGTCACTCAGATGTAAACCTCACAGGCCCCATCCTAGAGGATAAGGACTGGCTTCTCAGACATGGGAGAACACAGGTGACCAGAAGTGGGACCTGGGGCTCATCTTCCCTGCCCGTTCTTTCTCATTTCCTCACCAGGAATCCTGAACAACAGCAGCACCAACAGCAGAACAGGCAACTTCATTTTGAGGAAGCAATTGAAGAGACTGGTAAGTCACTGCAAGATGACAACTGGAGTTTTTATCTCAGACTGTAGAGGGTGGGTCCTCCCTAGGGAGTAATATGCAAAGGCCAGTGTTAATACTGAAGTATAATATTAGGGGTAGAGTCATGCAGGATTTTCATGGTCACAAAAATCATATGAACTATCTTCTGTGTTAGGAGTAAAACAAAATGTGGTATATGATGGAAAAAATCATGGCAAAATCTGTCAATTTAGATAACAGACACTCATTAAGTGCTGTATTACAGGAACACTGAGGAGTGAGAATGAAGCTATACGTATACTACCACTCTCTTTGAGTTGAATTACTATGCCTTTGCTCCTCTTTCACCAACTTTGCAGAAAAATGGCTGTCATTTTTAAGAATTTTAAATGTAGAAGTTAGGAACTGTCTTTCCTGTGTTCCATTGAATTTGTCTCCATGGGAGAAAAAGCAAATAAAAATACTAGGAAGGTGTATCAAATTGAAACTTAACAGAGAAATAATGGACTTAACTGATATTATGGCTCAAATAGATTTAATTGATATCCACAGAATATTCCACCCAAACAAAAAAAGAATATACCTTCTTCTCAGCACCCCATGGAACCTTCTCTAAAATTGACCACATACGTGGCCATAAAGCAAATCTCAACAGATACAAAACAATTGGAATAACCTCCTGTGTTTTATCAGGCCACCATGGTTTAAAGTTAGATTTCAACAACAGAAAAAACTACAGAAATCCTACAATCTCATGGAAACTGAATAATGCTCAACTGAATCACCAATGGGTTAAGGAAGAAATAAAGAAAGAAATTAAAGACTTCCTAGAGATCAATGAAAATGAATACACCACATACCCAAACTTATGGGATACCATGAAAGCAGTGCTAAGAGGGAAATTCATAGCACTAAATGCCCACTTAAAGAAGCTGGAGAAATCTCATGCTAGTGACTTGACAGTACAAGTAAAAGCCCTTGAACAGGAAGAAGCAAATTCACCCAGGAGGAACAGACCCCAGGAAATTATCAAATTGAGAGCTGAAATCAATAAATAGAAATAAAGAGAACAATACAAAGGATTAATGAAACAAAGAATTGGTTCTTTGAGAAGATCAGCAAGATAGACAAACCCTTATCCAAACTAACCAAAAGACAGAGAAAGAGCATCCAAATTAACAAAATCAGAAATGAAAAGGGGGGCATTACAACAGACAATCATGAAATCCACAGAATCATCAGGTCATACTTCAAAAACCTCTACTCCACAAAACTGGAAAATCTAAAAGAAATGGATCATTTTCTGGATAGGTACCATATACCTAAGTTAAATCAAGAACAGATAAACCATTTAAATAGTCCAATAACACCTAAGGAAATAGAATCAGTCATTAAAAGTCTCCCAACCAAAAAAAAGCCCTGGACCTGATGGTTTCACTGCAGAATTCTACTAGATCTTCAAAGAAGACTTAATACCAATACTCTTTAAATTGTTCCACATAATAGAAGCAGAAAGTATATTACCCAACTACTTCTATGAGGCTACAATTACCCTGATTCCTAAATCAAACAAAGATGCAACAAAGAAAGAGAACTACAGACCGATCTCCCTCATGAACATTGATTCAAAAATACTCAATAAAATTCTGGTGAACAGACTCCAAGAACACATCAAAACAATTATCCACCATGATCAAGTAGGCTTCATCCCAGGGATGCAAGGGTGGTTCAACATACAAAAGTCCGTCAATGTAATACACCATATAAACAAACTCAAAGAAAAAACATCACATGATCATCTCACTAGATGCAGAAAAGGCATTTGACAAAATGCAACACCCATTCATGATAAAGGTCTTGGAGTGAACAGGAATACAGGGAACATACCTAAACATAATAAAGGCAATCTACAACAGGCCAACAGCCAACATCAAATTAATGGAGAGAAACTCAAAGCAATACCACTAAAATCAGGAACAAGGAAAGGCTGTCCCCTCTCCCCATACTAATTCAATATAGTACTTGAAGTTCTAGCCAGAGCTATAAGACAATATGAAGAGATTAAGGGGATACAAATTGGAAAGGAAGAAGTCAAGTTCTCCCTATTTGCAGATGACATGATAGTATACATGAGTGACCCCAAAAATTCAACCAAGGAACTGATACAGCTAATAAAAACCTTCAGCAACATAGCATGATACAAGATCAACTCAAAAAATCAGTAGCCCTCATATATACAATAGACAAACAGGCTGAGAAGGAAATCAGAGATACATCACCCTTTACAATAGCCACAAATGATATAAAATACCTCAGGGTTACTATAAATAAGCATGTGAAGGACCTATATGACAAGAACTTAAAGTCCCTGAAAAAAGAAATTGAAGATGTCAGAAAATGGAAAGATCTCCCATGCTCTTGGATAGGCAGGATTAACATAGTAACAATGGTGATGTTACCAAAAGCAATTTACAGATTCAACGCAATTCCTATCAAATTACCAATGCAATTCTTCACAGATCTGGAAAGAATAATACTCAACTTCATATGGAAAAACAAAAAACCCAGGATAGCCAAAAGAATCCTGTACAATAAAACAAAATCTGGAGGCATCACGAATCCCCGACCTCAAGCTCTACTATAGAGCTACTGTAATAAAAACAGCTTGGTACTGGCATAAAAGCCAACATGTGGACCAATGGAATCAAGTTGAAGACCCTGACATTAACCCACACCCCTATGAACATATAATTTTTGACAAAGAAGCCAAAAATGTACAATGGAAAAAAGAAAGCATCTTCAACAAATGGTGCTGGCATAACTGGATGTCAATGTGTAGAAGGCTTCAAATAGATCCATATCTGTCACCGTGCACAAAACTTAAGTGTAACTGGATCAAAGACCTCAAGATAAATCCAATTACTCTGAACCTGATAGAAGAGAAAGTAGGAGGTACTCTTGAATGCATTGGCACCAGAGATCACTTTCTAAATATAACATCATTAGCACAGACACTGATAAAAACAATCAATCCATGGGACCTGTTGAAACTGAGAAGCTTTTGTAGAGCAAAGAACATGGTCAACAAGACAAAGCAACAGCCTATAGAATGGAAAAATGTCTTAACCAACCCCACTTCTGACAGAGGGCTGATACTCAGAATATATAAAGAACTCAAGAAATTAGACATCAAAATGCCCAACAGTCCAATTAAGGAATGTGTTGTAGTACTAAACAGAAAATTCTCCACAGAGGAAGTTCAAATGGCTGAAAGACATTTAAGGAAATGCTCAACATCCATAACTATCCAGGAAATGCAAATCAAAATGACTCTGAGATACCACCTTACACCTGTCAGAATGGCTAAGATAAAAAATACAGAAGACAGCTTATGCTGGAGAGGATGTGGAGCAAGGGGAACTCTCCTCCACTGCTGGTGGGAATGCAAGCTTGTACAGCCACTTTGGAAATCAATATGGCTCTTCCTTAGAAAATTGGGAATCCATCTCCCCCAAGACCCAGCTATAGCACTCTTGGGCATATACCCAAGGAATTCTCAATCACACCACAATGGCATTTACTCAGCTATGTTCATATCAGCATTGTTTGTAATAGCCAGAACCTGGAAATAAACTAGATGCCCTTCAACTTAAGAATGGATAAAGAAAATATGGCACATATACACAATGGAGTACTACTCAGCAGAGAAAAACAATGACATCATGAGGTTTGCAGGCAAATAGATGGATCTAGAAAAAATCATCCTGAGTGAGATAACCCAGACTCAGAAGGACAAACAGGGTATGTACTCACTCATAGGAGGATACTAGATGTAAAACAAAGATGACTAGACTGCTACATAACTCCAGGGAGGCTACCTAGGTAACAGGACCCTAGGAAAGACCCAGGGATCACCCAATACCAGAGAAATGGATGAGATCTACATGAACAACCTGGATGACAGTGGGAGTAATGAAGGGCAAGATTTGAGGGAAAGAAAGCTTAGGGGAGCAGGAGGTCCCAGCTGGATCAAGAACAGAAAGGGAGAACTAGGAATCGTAGACCATGATAAATGAAGACCACATGAGAACAGGAATAGGCAGAGTGCTCGGGAGGTCCCCAGAAATTCACAATGATACATCCTCTGTAGACTGCTGGCAATGGTCGAGAGAAAGCCTGATCTGACCTAGTCTGGTGATCAGATGACTAAACACCCTAACAGTCATCTTGGAACTCTCATCCAATAACTGATGGAAGTGGATGCAGAGATCCTCAGCCAGGCCCTTGGTGGAGCTCTAGCTGTCCAACTGTCGAGAACGAGGAGGGACTGCAAGACTGTGAATTGTTGAGACCAAGATTGGAAAAAGCACAGGGACAAATAGCCAATCGAATGGAAGCACATGAATTATGAACCAAAGGCTGTGGAGCCCCCAACTGGATCAGGCCCTCTGGATAAGTGAGACAATTGAATAGCTTGATCTGTTTGGGAGGTACCCAGTCTGTGGGACCAGGACCTGTCCTTAATGCATGAGCTTTCTGTTTGAAACCTTGGGCTTACACAGGGACACATGCTCAGCCTGGAATGAGGGGACAGGACCTGCCTGTACTGAATCCACCAGGTTTAAATGAATCCCCAGGGGTGTCTTGGTCCTGGAGGACATGGGAATGGAGGGGAGGGGCTGGGGAGAAGGTTGGGGTGGGAGCGGGAGGGGGGAGGACAGGGGAACCCATGGCTGATGTATAAAATTAAAACACATAATAATAATAATTATAAATACTAGGAATGTGTATCTGCAGTGTTTATTATGAAAATGTAAAGGCAATGGATATTGAAAGTAATATTCCTCAGAAATTTGGTTTGAGGAAACACTGCAAGTGATGGAGGAGTCTCTGGTGTTTCTTAGATAGTTCACAGGATAATTTCAACTCAATTATTTTATATGAATTAAATATATATAACATTTCATGTAGCAATTATTTCTCAGTAAAATATGTTTAAATGTATTTATTTATTTGTTTGTGTTTGTGTGTGTGTGTGTGTGTGTATGTGTGTGTCCAATTTCTTTACATAGCACTCCTGTGAATTGCAGAGGATAACTTGGGATTCAGTCCTCTCCTACCATGTTTGTCTAGGAAAATCTCAAGTGGCTTGGTGGCAGACACTTTTCTTATTGAGACATTGTTGTGGGCTATGTGATGACACTGTGTAAAGATGTGTCTCTGTCCTTCCTTACTTGTCTAAGGCACCTTATGATTGGTTTAATAAGGAGCTGAGTGGCCAATAGCTTACCAGGAGAGGAGAGGAAGGATTTGGGGCAGAGAGAGGAAATGGGGAAAGAATCTGAGAGGCAGAGATTCACCAGCAAGATGCAGAGGAACTCACATGTACAGTACAGAAGAGAGGTAATGAACCACATGGCAAATGTAGATTACTATAAACAGGTTAATTTAAGTTTTAAGAGCTACTTGGGAATAAGCCTAAGCTAAGGCCAGCTCAATAAAATAAATGTCTCCCTGTCATTATTTGGAACTGGTAGTCCAAAGAAAGCTTGGGTACAAAACATTGCATGAACTCAAAGAGCAAAATGTTTTATTATTATTATTATTATTATTATTTTATATTTGTGTATTAATTTCACACATCAGCCATGGGTTCCCCTGTCCTCCCCCTCCCACCCCACCCCCACCTTCCCCTCCATTCCCTCCCCTCCATTCCCATCTCCTCCAGGGCCAAGACTCCCCTGGGATTCATTTAAACCTGGTGGATTCAGTACAGGCAGGTGTTGTCTGTCCCCTCCTTCCAGGCTGAGCAAAGTGTCCCTATGTAAGCCCAAGGTTCCAAACAGCCAGCTCATGCACTAATGACAGGTCCTGGTCCCACAGCCTGGATGCCTCCAAACAGTTCAAGCTATTCAATTGTCTCACTTATCCAGAGGACCTGATCCAGCTGGGGGCTCCACAGCCTTTGGTTCATAATTCATGTGCTTCCATTCATTTGGCTATTTGTCCCTGTGCTTTTTCCAATCTTGGTCTCAACAATTCATGCTCTTACAGTCCCTCCTCTTTCTCGACAATTGGACACCTAGAGCTCCACCAAGGGCCTGGCTGAGGATCTCTGCATCCACTTCCATTAGTTATTGGATGAGAGTTTCAGTACGACTGTTAGGGTGTTTGGCCATCTGATCACCAGACTAGGTCAGATCAGGCTTTCTCTCCACCATTGCCAGCAGTCTACAGAGGATGTATCATTGTGGATTTCTAGGGACCTCTCGAGCACTCTGCCTATTCCTGTTCTCATGTGGTCTTCATTTATCATGGTCTGCTATTCCTCTTTCTCCCTTTCTGTTCTTGATCCAGCTGGTATCTCCTGCTCCCCTAAGCTTTCTTTCCCTGAAAACTTGCCCTTCATTACTCCCACTGTCATCCAGGTTGTTTATGTAGATCTCATCCATTTCTCTGGCATTGGGTGTCCCTGGGTCTTTCCTAGGGTCCCGTTTTCTAGGTAGTCTCCCTGGAGTTATGTAGCAGTCTAGTCATCTTTGTTTTACATCTAGTATCCTACTATGAGGGAGTACATACCCTGTTTGTCCTTCTGAGTCTGGGTTATCTCACTCAGGATGATTTTTTCTAGATCCATCTATTTGCCTGCAAACCTCATGATGTCATTGTTTTTCTCTACTGAGTAGTACTCCATTGTGCATATGTACCATATTTTCTTTATCCATTCTTAAGTTGAAGGGCATCTAGGTTGTTTCCAGGTTCTAGCTATTACAAACAATGCTGATATGAACATGGCTGAGCAAATGCCCTTGTGGTATGATTGAGAATTCCTTGGGTATATGCCCAAGAGTGCTATAGCTGGGTCTTGGGGGAGATGGATTCCCAATTTTCTAAGGAAGCACCATATTGATTTCCAAAGTGGCTGTACAAGCTTGCATTCCCACCAGCAGTGGAGGAGAGTTCCCCTTGCTCCACCTCCTTTCCAGCATAAGCTGTGTTCTGTGTTTTTGATCTTAGCCATTCTGACAGGTATAAGGTGGTATCTCAGAGTCGTTTTGATTTGCATTTCCTGGATAATGAGGGATGTTGAGCAATTCCTTAAATGTCTTTCAGCCATTTGAACTTCCTCTGCTGAGAATTCTCAAAATGTTTTTAATATGATATTTTGACAGAAAAATCTTTCCTGAGCTTGATAGATGAATCAACCGTTAAGAATTCTTGTTGTTCTTCCACACAAGTTTAGTAAATAGCTCCTGTTTTGAACTGCTGACTATTTCCTAGAACCCAAGTGCAGGGAATCCAAAACTGCTTTCTGTCCTCTTTGAGTACATGCATGTATTTGTACTTACAAACACAGATACTAACACATGGATATCAATTAAAGAAGAAAAAGTTATCTTCCCACAGATAGAAGGCTAGCAACTATGTGCAAATACAAGAGAAATGGAATTTGTTATACCTCAGAAGTAGGAGATGAAATTCAATGCAAGATGTTATTACAGTCAAATGAAAGCCTTTGTCTATATTGGGTTTTTTGTCACCTTGATACAAGCTAGTGATGTCTTGGAAGAGGGAATTGCAATTGAGTAAATTCTTCCATCATATTGACTTCTATGAAAATCTGTGGGGGTATTGTTTTGATAAATGATGGATTTCAAAATGCCCAGCTCAGTGTACACAGTGCCACCACTTGGGCAGATGATCTTTGGTATAAGAAAGCATGCTGAACAAAACAAGATAAGTAAGCCATTAAGCAGCCTTCCTCCTCCTTGGATTCTGCCTTCTTCAGCTCCTACCAACCAGTACCTCCCTGATGAGATTTACCCTGACATCCCTTCATGATGGATTGTGATGTGGAACTGTAAACTGACTTAAACCCTTTCCTCCCCAAGGTGCTTTTGGTCATGCTATTTATCACAATAGCAAAGAATCTAGGACATCTCTCCAGAGTCATTACATTGCTCCTATCCAATTAGTAAGAAAGGATTCTTAAATAAAGCCTCCCTTAGAAGGGACAGTCTTGGAAAGGAAGAGAAGGAGAGGGAAAGCAAAATGGAGATAGAGAATGAATAGAACATTTAGAAAGAGCTTGGCTTACTTGTTTACCACCTCAGTGGTAAATTGAGGTTTTAGCTTTTATCTGATGTAGGCTGATTAAGCAGTTGGGTGCTGGAAGCAATCAAAAGCATTGTGACTAATAAATTTGACACAGATATGAAAGAAGTACATGTGAGCATGAAGAAGAATCATGAGGTGATATGGTCACAGAGAAGTGAGAGTTATAGAGACAGGAAGAACCAATGGATAAATATATAGATATAGATATAGATAGATACAGATATGTAGATATAGATATAGATAAATTTACATTTTTTATTATTTTAGATTTTTTATTAAAAGATTTTCTATTTATTTTACATATTAACCATAGATTCCCCTGTACTCCCTCCTCCTACCCCCAGCCTTCCCCCCAAACCACCCCACATTCCCACATCCTCCAAGGCAAGGTCTCCCCTGGGGAATCAGCAGAGCCTGGTACATTCAATTGAGGCAGTTCCAAGCCCCTTCTCCCTGCACCAAGGCTGCACAAAGTGTCTCACTATAGGCACTAGGTTCCAAAAAGCCAACTCATGTACTAGGGACAGGTCCCAATCCCACTGCCTGGGCCCCCCCCCTATACAGTTCAAACAACTATTTCACTTATCCAGGGGGGCTCCACAGCTATTGGTCCACAGTTCATGTGTTTCAACTACTTTGCTGCCCTCTTTTATATATTATCTCATAAAAGGACTCTTACTGAGTACACTAAGATTCTCACTTTGTTTATATTCCAATTCATTGACTACAAAGTTGTAGTTCAAGTTGTTCGTCCAAGTTGCTACATTTACAATTTGTGTCACTTACTTTCTTATTTATGTTACTGATTTTCTTTCTTTTAATTGCAATTAACTAAATTTGGTAAATCACAACAAATAGCACATATAATTGTAGATGTAACCGGCTTGTTAAATAAGAAACACAGAAACAATTGCAGAGTTAAAAAACCACAAGGTCAGAGCAAGAGCGGAAAACCTTCCCCTTCACTGCTTCTGCTTTTCTTCCTCTCTGCATTAGAGCTACTTCTGTGTGTCCTATCTTTTTTATAGATTTTCTGTTCTGTTTTCTCATTGGTTGTAAACCCATCACATGACCTCCTCTTCGCTGCCTGTTTGTACAGACCTCCAGGTCTTCTGTGGTTGGTATTGAGATTAAAGGCGTGTGTCTGTCATCCTGGCTGTGTCCTTGAACACACAGATATCTACCTAGCTCTGCCTCCCAAGTGCTGGGATTAAAGGCATGCCCCACTACTGCTCAGCTTCTGCTCTGGCTTGCTCTGACCTCAAGGCAACTTTATTAACATACAAATAAAATCACATTTCAATACAAATAAAATATCACTATATATAATACATATTACTTAACCATAATAATAGTTATAGCTTGTTTCCTAGCATCTATGACTATTCTAGCCACAAGTTCTTGTTCCTAATAATTGTGTCTGGTGTGGGTTTCATCTTATGTACTGGTACTTAAACCTAGTATTTTGTTATAGCACAATTTTAAAGCTACTGCAGTATGCTGCTACTGTAACAGTAGCCCTGTTTTATAGTACTGATAAATTATTGTAGCTCCTTTGAGCAAACAGGATCTAAGATGTGATTTAACTTTTTCTGTATTGTTGAGATTTTCTGTATCTTAATATGGTCAATTTTGAGGAAAGGGTTTTTATGGTGATATTTTATTTGTACTGATATGTGATTTTATTTGTATGTTAAGAAATAAAGTTGTCCGGGGGTCAGAGCTAATAGCAAGCCATAACAGAAGTCAGGTGGTGGTGGTGTACACCTTTAATCCCAATCACATGACTGGCAGATCACTGTGTGTTCAAGGATACAGCCAGCATGGAGTCACATGCCTTTAATCTTAATAACAACCATAGAAGACCTGGAGGTCTGTATAGACATGCAGTGATGAGGAGGTCATGTGGTTGGGTTTACAACCAATGAGAAGGTAGAACACAAAAGTCAATAAAAGGACAGACACACAGGAAGTATGCCTCTTTCTGAGGGGATGGACGGCAGCAGCAGGAAGGGTAAGGAAGTGGTTTTAAGTCTCAGCTCTTAGCTACTTCTCTGACCTCCTAGGCTTTTGACTCTGCATTTGGCTCTGTGTTTCTTAATAAGTCTTAATAAGACTATTAACATCTACAGGTTTTGTTGTTTTGGTTTGTTTTTTGTTTTTTGTTTTTTCAAGACAGGGTTTCTCTGTGTAGTTTTGGTGCCTCTCCTAGACCTCACTCTGTAGACCAGGCTGGTCTTGAACTCACAGAGATCCTCCTGGCTCTGCCTCCCAAGTACTGGGATTAAAGGTGTGCACTACCAACGCCCAGCTTTGAGGAAAATTTTATGGGCTGCTTAGAAGGTGATTACATTCTTTCTTTTCCTGTTACTTTTTTTACTCTTATTTTTCAAATTCATTTTATATGCTAACCACAGATGGTCCCCTCTTCTTTCCTCCTACTACCCAGCCTCCACTTCCCAATCGACCCTCCATTTCCTCATAAGCTTGATCTGCTTAAGAGGACCCCTGGCAGCATGATCAGGATCTTTCCCTGATGCATGAGCTGGCTTTTTGGAGCTCATTACCTATGGTGGGACACCTTTCACAGCCTTGATACACAGTGGGGTTTGGACCTGCCTCAACTGAATGTACCAGGCTTTGCTGACTCCCCTTTTAAGAAGGTATTTTCTTTATTGTTAAGTTGGAATGTTCTGTAGATTGTTATCAGGTCAATTTAGGTTAATAATTATACTTTTTTATTTTGAGATTACATTCTTGTAGCAAGAATACTGCATATTATAAAGCCAAGAGATGTAATTCTCTGTAGTAATATTAGTTATATGGCATAGATATTGCTGATGTGATATTCATTATTATTAACAATATTAACATAATTGTGCCCAACTTAAGCCCAATCAAATTTAGTGTATCCAGGGCACATCTAAAAATATTTCAACACCAATGTTTTTCATTATGAAAACTAATCAATACAGTTAACATAGGTGACAGTTCTACCATATTAATAGATATCAAACTATAGACAAAATAATCATAAAACACAAGGTAAGATATATATATATATGTATATATGTATATATATATATGTATATATATATACACATCTCTGAATGAAAAACATAATTCATAACCTTTAAATGGACTCTTAAATAACTCAGTGAATCTAAAACAAAATAATACAAATTGAGATTAAAAAATAATATGCTAAACAGATACAATGTGCTGTGCTTCTTTTAAGACAAGCAACACATTTGACAGTTGGTCCACACCAAGAAAAAAAAGTTTTTGTTTGTGTGTTTATCACTATATGTGGAATATGAACAGTTTAGATGCAGAAATAAGCTCCAAGATCCACAGCTTCCACTCTACTGATTTTCAGTCTGAAATATGCCTGTGACCTACTGCCATAGAACCTGATAGGGATTCAGATTCCTGGTTGGAAACCTCATTTTTAGATAAGGAACTGTGGTGACTTACCTGGCTTCTGTAGGTACAAATACAAACTGGTGTCACCATACCTATCTAGAAATCTCTGAGTAGATTATCAGGGAATAGAGTCTATCTCTTCATACCTTATCAGAAAGGAGAGGAGGACTCTGGTTCATCACAACATCACAAATTGAAGCTGAAATAGAAGAGAAGAAAAAAATCACTTTGAAAATTCATGAACAATATTTAATATTACCTTCATGTTATATATTTCACTAAAATTCTTTCATGTTGTGGATGAAATGTTTGTCTGTATACCAAAAGCTTCTTGATACAAAATGTGGTTTATGTGATTCTGAAGAGATTCTTAAGGTAATGTAGACCAGCCATACAATTCCATATGTGTCAAAATCTTCCCAGTATCACAGATACTGTCCCATCTGATACCTTACTTTCAGAGATCTAAACCTCACAAGTCCATCCTGGTAGACAAGACATGTCATTTCACATGTGTGCAGAAAAGTGTTAGACTACTGCAACTCTATAGTTCACCCTCTCACTCCATTTTCCTTCTCCATCTCCTTTCTGTCCTTACCAGGAATCCATAGTATTAGTGGTTCCAGGCATTGACTGCTTGAGACTCCTATGTAGCCAATGAGTAAGACAAACAGCAGAGGAAATATTAACATCCCAGGATACACAGAGGAGTGATAACTTGGGTAGCCTGACAAGTTGGTGTCAGAGATACAAGCTTTTCAGATGCACCACCCTGGCCAGCAAAGCATTCTGTTCATCAGCTAAAGTGAATGAGACATTACTCTAGAGCTCCAAGCCTGGTTTTACTTGTACCACCATGAAGCACCATTAATATTTCTGTTGGTCCTACAAAGATCAGTAACACTGTGTTGTGTCCTGGGACAAAAAAAAAAAAAAAAAAAATCAGCTGGAAAGGTTGCATATACAAGAGCTCGAACTGTAGTCTAGGTGGTGATCCCACAAACATTAACAAAAGGCAGTCATTTCATCCAGCTCCTTTGATTATGAACAGAAGCTAAACAGGAAAACACCTTCTCTTGTAAGGAAACAATGGTGCCAAATGCGAACACAGTGAGGATGAAGTCTGGTCTCCCCACTTCATCAGAGTCAGAACAAAAGAAGAAAAAGTAGCAAGCTATTCCTTTGTCCAAGTAGTTCCTCCTGGTGCTGATCTGGCCAGGGAGTGTGAAGATGGTAGAGTGGTCTGGACAAATACAACCATAAGTGCCCAGAGGCTTAAATAACAGAAATTCATTTTCTTAGTATAAAGGAGGCTTGAAATTCCAAAATCAAGTATTAGCAGATATCCATTATGAACCTGTGAATCAGAGCATCTTACTAGTTAGCTACTTCCATGTCTGACTCTCACAGATCCTTTCTTAATACCTGGGATCAGTGACAAAAAGCCCATTGTTGATGCTTCTACTGAGATCACCAACATTATGAGGTTAGTTGACACATGTAGCATCCAACATAAACTTCCTTCCTTTTTAAATGGGTTCACCAAATATACTCACATTGAAGTTAAAGATTCATCATATGAACCAGAAGGCAAAATTCAGTCATATAGCAATCCATAGAAGCCAGAGTAGAGAAAAAGTTCAAAATCAAGCTAAAACCTTCAACAGTAAAGCTCAAAACATAGAATGAATTTTCCTAATAACTTAGGAGCTTAAATATCCTTCCATGTGTCTCTGGCCAGACTGAAGACCTTGTGCAGTCTCACAAAGCTAATTGGAGACAATTTGACAATGCCGCTTTAGTTTTCTTAGGGAACCTAACATGGCTATTCCTCTTTTTGTGGGGTTTGTCAGCTATCTGCACATCTTTCTCTGTCACCGCCAAATTATAATAGAATTACATTATTTCTCCCTTCCCTCCCTTCCCTTCCAACCCTCTAGTATAATTCCTTGTTCTTTATTAAATCCCTAGTCCTTTTTCATTCTTTCGTTACATAAATGTACATATGCATACATGTGCATATATACTAATATTAACATACATTCCTAAATACATAAGTACAATATGCAAAGTCTTTATTACCTGTGTAGATGTTTTCAGGAATGATCATTTGTTGTTGAATAACCAATTTCTCCATTCTTCCCAGGGAAAGAGTATTTCTCCTACAGTGAGCATTCCTTAGCTGCTTGTGGTTCTCACCCTGCATCAAGGACAATTCTCTTTATTGCAGAGGGAGACCATAACAGAAAAACCACAACCAATTAAAATTAAAAATTGTAAAGCCCAGACCCAAGGGTTATATCTACAATACCACCCCCACACTTAAAATCTCATTGCAGAAGATAGAGTTGAATGATTGCAAAAACCTGATGATCAGGGACTTTAGTGTGAAGTTCTGTCTCCTAGGAATGTTAGAAGCTACACCCACAAATTCTCACCAAAATGATCATCTAATTATGGTAATAATTGGGACAACAGAATAGTCATGTTAATCTGAATGGATGAAAGTTCAAGAGTTCTCAAACCTACAATGTAAACAATTGAATGCCAATAAATATTCTACTGCATATTATCATTACCTGTATATGTAATATCTCAGGTGGCCAAAGCATTTGTCATCAAACATGTCTACTAGAGTTTGATTTCCAGAACCTAAAATAAACTACCACAATACTACCCATGAGCATGCTTACACTATGTCAGGCATGCATACATATGTACACACACACACACACACACACACACACACACACACACACTAAAGAAATTAATTTTTTTTTAAAGAATGGCCTTGGGATATTGAAATTCCATACCTATGAAATTCCATACTTGAAACAATTTTATCTACTTTGGTTTTGTGTGCTCTTTTGATAACTCTATCCATGTCCCTTTTTTCTCCTTATAAAGAAACTAGTTCTTTCTTTCAGGGTTGTTAGCTTTATCTTCCTCTTTGTGAGCACTTCAGTCGCTTATTTTTTATGTATGTTGAGCAAACACTACTAAGGAACACAGTTGTACAGTGTTTTCTTTCCATTATGATAGCAAGAATGCAATCTATTGTTTTAATGTATCACAGCAGGATACACGATTGTATATTCTTGATCCTGATTAAAATAGGTGCTGTTTTAAGGAATCTGAATTGTGCTGAGGGACTAAATTCAGTTAAGTATCAGTTAGACCATGGAGCTCTTGGCAGTTATGAGAAACCAAAGGATCTCCTAATATGAATCATGTAGACTTGGGGTAGATGAAAAATTATCACTGAGATCCCTAATTACTTATCTATAGGACCCTGGAGTGCTTAGTCTGAAAAATTCTCTTTTGCTCATGGGTTAACAATCTGTGCTGAGCCCAGGACAATATACAGAGCTGGAGACACATGTTTTCACAGCACACTGAACACTATAAAGTTTCAAAAAGGGATACGATAATAAACACTGTCTGTCTCAAGGTAAAAAAAAAAAAAAAAAAAAAAAAAAAAAAAAAAAAAAAAAAAACCTAAGGAATCCCTACAATGTGTCTCTAATTTTCACCATGGACAAGAGTGAAGATGGAGTTATGCAGATGAATTGCACTATAATTTCTCTGTGTTTCCAGATGCAGTATATTTAGGGACTATTAAACTAGCAGCCTGCTATAATTCACGTGACTTAGAGACCTGGCTTGCATATGTATATCTTCACAAAAAAGGTTATTGACAGTAAGGTTAAAGGACACTAGGACCATACATTCTGCAGACTGCCCTGTAGGTCTCTCAACTCACTAGTTCTAAACCAGTGCTGCACAGGTTGAGATTAAAGTGAAATTCATGCCCAAGAGTATGGTGGATGCCCTTCCCTAAGAGAATGGATTTCCTGGGAGGAGAATTCAATTTAAATGCCTTCTTTCCAGTTACTTTGTAGCTTTAGGCATGTGGAAGAAGACTCCTTAACTCAAGAGCATGTAGAACAAAAGCTGAATGCTTCATTCCAAACAACTTCCTGGAGCAAAGGCTGTTTCCCTGTAATTAAAGATGCTTCATGTACACTTGTGTAAAATTGTGCTTGCTTGCCCATCCTCCTCCTCCTCAAACTTCCAAGTACTGTGATCCTTTAAAACAGTTACACATGCTCTGGTGACCCCCAACCATAAAATTCTTTTTCTTGCTACTTCATGATTGTAATTTTGCTGCTGTTATGGATTGTAATGTAAATACCTAATATGCAGATGGTCTTAGCAGACCCTGATGAAAGGGTCATTTGATCAACAAAGGGATTAGGCCTCACAGGTTGAAAACCCCTATGTTAGAGTATAACATGAGAATGTAAACTAGTGGTAGAATCAAAGTCTTTCAGAAGACATCCTGGCTTTGGCCCCTAAGTGACATCTCCTCTCTTCCACTCTCAATGGTTTTTGAGGACTTATTCCATAAGGATTCCCACAACAAACTCACCTGAATAAAAGATAAGAGTATTCATTTACCCCTTAGAGTCTGTGACCTATCTCCATGTGAGAATTTTTTTAACTTCCATTTAGAGTAGTAGGCATGGATTCCCTCCTCTGCAATGATTCTCAAATCCTATAAAAAACATCTGATTACCTAACAATATTGCCGCTGTTGTGCAGATGGGCATGTCTTTCTTGTCATTTTTTAGCTAGTAGATGTAGGATTACTGAAAATGTAAGGCCATCAGTACTTTCCTTGCCCCAGAAAACATGACAGTATCTTCAACAACTGTGAAATCTACCCAATCAGGAGAGAAACATCTAGTTCACTTCTACCTTGATTTCTCTATTGTGCATCTGAAATACATTGTGTCTTAAGAAATATTGTCTTATCATCCAGTACTTGTGAGTAAACAAGACAAATGACAGGCTACTCTAACTGTTGTGCAATTTCTGGATCATCCTTGACCAACAACTAATGATATATTCACCCCTGTTACTGGGGACGTGTTTAATAATACAGTTCTGGGAATAGCTATTTCTAGTCATATGGAGTATAACCATATTTTACTTTAATAAATTATATTTTTGTTCCATTTATAATATAGTAAGTTTCTATGTGGCTCCTTTATATCTATAACTCTTGTTAATTGGGCTATTTGTTTTATGACTTTTGAGTTTTTATATGTTTTAAATATCAATGTCTTGTCATATGTACAGTTGGCAAAGACTTTCTCCCATTCTGTAGACTGAACTTCAATCAATTGACTGTTCCTTTTGCTGTGCAGAAGCTTTTTAGAGGATAAAGAAATAGTGTCCAACTGTATTACTTAAGGGCAGCACTGGAGACATTAGGTTATCCAAAGATGCAAATGGCATTGTAAAGAATACATTAAGCATTCTGTGTGGATTACTGCATGCCACTATTTGAAACCAACTGGTAAACAAGGGATTTCCTATGGCTGTTAGAACAAGTGAGACCTACAGTAGTCTCCACTCTAATGCTGTATTCATGAGTTCTCTACAGAAGAAGCTTATTGACCTGCCTTTGCTGACTCTCTTATAAAAAATCATTCACTCTCCCCAAGAGACCAAACAAATTCCATTTATCCATATCCATGAAAAATCATTAAGGTAACCTAATCACACTGCTGGTTATATTCTGATGTCCCTATCCCAAGCCTGCCTTACTCAAAAAGGCAGGAAAATCCACCAGTCTGAGAAGCCCAGTACCCCAGCAGGTGAACAAGGCTCACATGCTCAGAAGCCAAGGCCACTGCAACACTTATAAGCACACTTTTCCCACACTTATCCCAACCTAACCCTCTGTAGCCATGGCATCCAAGGCACATTTCTAGGAGAAAGTTTTTCATCATGAAAACCAACCCATAAAATTGATAGAGGTAAAAAAATCTAACAGAGTTGCATAAAAAATTTCAATATAAGAAATATTAAAAGTAGGAAATATATGTATGGTTTATATATCTGAGACATTCTGACACATATCACTAAAACCCTTGGCCATATTTCATTTTAGGAGGAAGCAGCTGGGCTCTAGCGAAGTAAAGTGTTTTTGTTCCAGTCTGTATCACAGTGTGGATGGGTAACTATTTTCCTGCTGACAGTAGTAAGTGGCAGCATCTTCAGTTTCAAAACTGCTGATTGTGAGAGAGTAAGAGGTCCCAGACCCACTGCCACTGAATCGAGCTGGGACTCCAGAAGCCAGGGTGGATGTGCTATAAATCAGGAGTTTGGGAGAGACTCCCAGCTTCTGTTGGTACCAGTGCAATCTACTATTGCTTACACTTGAGCTGGCACTGCAGGTGATGGTGACCTTCTCCCCTTGAGATGCAGCCATGGATGCTGGAGACTGGGTGAGCACAATTTCTCCACTGGACACTATGGTCAGGAAATGGAAGAAAGGAGAGAAAGGCTAGTAGACATAGAGATACACAAATAACTTGATACCATCCATCATTCAGAAGAGACACAATGAAAAGTAGTTTATCTTAGACTCAGACTACTCCAGGGGAAATAATACTGGATTCTGAACTCAGAGCCTGTCTTACCTGTGACACTGAGTAGCACAAGGCTGAAAATCTTCAACTGAAAGTCCATTGTGTTTTCCATCTCAGTTGCAGACTAATTACTGCTCTTCTGAAATGTACATTACTTTAAAACAACTACGAATCATTTGTGGTTTCTGAGGTTGAAATATGCAAATAACAAGATATGGCCTAGGCAGTTGTTGGCTTATACACTCCTGTAGTCTTATTTAGGGCAAACCTGGGTAATCCAGAACAGTGTTCCTATATTTATACATATAACACTGATAAGGAAGGACACTTCTGTGTTTTTCTTTCCCTTTTTTTTGTGATGAATAGTTCTGACCCAGAGTATTGCCCATGTATATTTGTGAAGCCTGGCTTAATTTGATCCTATAAGCAAGGCAAATTCTACTAAGCAGTTTGAGACATATTTCTCCCATGATAAAGATGTGTTGAGGGTGAAAGTTTATAATTTATTCTGAGAACATTTAGAGACATTATGTGTTTCCCTGTTTTCCTGGAAACTGCTCAGCTGAGAACTTCTTCACCCATTCCAATCTAATCAGATGAATATACCCCAAAGCATTTATAAAACTTCTATCCAATGCATGATCTAGAACCAAGGTGTGTTCAGAGACATTTCTGCAATTGTCAAGCAGTAATGCCATTCCCAAGAGAGTAGGAAAAAGACACTGCTACTGAAATGGATGGAAATATAGGCACTGATTTTGTAGCGACTAACATTTGTACAGGCATCTACCTCATGAAGTATATTTAAGAGAATCCTGGGAATGAAAGTTCACAAAGATGTACTCATCAGAGTACTCATCCCTGTTCAACATGAACAGGGGTTGATACTGTTTAGTTTATGTCATATTATATTCTGGGAATATTTGAGCACAGTTTTCAAATAAATTATGATTTAATTAAAGACTGACAACTCCTGAGTCTGCGGATTCATGTATGAGTTTGATCAACAGTTTTACTTTATCTTATGGCAAATTTCAGTTCTGTCCCTAGTAACTATTAAATTAAACAGAATTTATGAGAGAACATGGAGATCTCTCTAGATTGTTAAGAATAGATCTCTTATTCCCCTCTTCATAAAATGTTTCTTCCACTGTGTATCAAGGGTTATGAAAAAGCAACTGAGGGAATTTGTGAATAGATGCACACATTGGGAGATACTGATCTAGGAATTGTTGAATTCAAATCAATTGTAATGTTTGCTTTTTTGAACACTCAGTTCTAAGTAAATGGCTACTCTTCTTTCAAAATAACCCATATCCTTTTCTTTCATGTTTTGTTTTTAGTACTTAGTTGCTAGTCTTATTCTTGTTCCTGAAAAATAAAAGAATGTCCATTATTCTTGTGCACATGGGTTTTATATTTCACTAGTAAGAACACTAAACCATCAGTTGTATTATATTAAACTATCAAACAAATCACTCAATGTGCATTATAAATAAATTATAAATATTATAAATCATTATAAATAAAGGATAGGATATCTCCATCTAGTCATTCCTGAAATTAGAGTTTGGTCCTCAAGGACCCTCAATATCAGAATAATAATCATCTTGACCCTACTGAGAATGAAGAGCACCCAATGTTTTCTTTTATTTTGTTTATGTTTATTTATTTTATTCTGTGTGCATGAGTGTTTTATTGGCATGTATATGTGTCTATCTCTTTAACGTTTGGTACCCAAGGAAGCCAGAAGAAGCCTTCAGATGCCCTGGAACTGAAGTCCCACATGTGAACCCCCATGTGAGTGTTGACAATTAAACACAGGACTTCTGAAAGACAAATAAGTGTTCTCAACTGCTAAGCTATATTTCCATCCTATGGGACATCCAATCTTGACTTTCATGTTAACTCATTTCCCTTCTGTCAGATTTGGTACTATGGATAGAACACGTTGCCAGAGGAAAGGGATGTTGCTGAGTCAGAGAAGATTGTTGCTAGATGGAAGAGTTCTGGGAGAGGCTTGTTTCCCTCTAGGGAAGGCCCTGGACTTGCTGGATCTCCAGGATCAGTAGGTTAACTGTGGGTATGTATGATCAGTGCCAAGACGACTATAAGCAAAGTAAACAAAGACTTGAAGATCTTCCTTGGAGCCAAGTGGACCAAGAACCTAGGAACTTCTGGTTTTTTAGTGTGACAATGATTTTAGCTATAAGGCTGGTGCTATTACTGGATAGATATGTGTAAGTGGTGCTCTCTTCTGGTAAGATGGCCAAATGAAGACAGTGTTGAATATTGTCCATTTTGGAATTCAGAGGTGAAGATGCATTCACAGTGATCAGTGCCAAATACTAGTGTCCTTAGAAATAAAAATGCTTTTGTTGAAAACTCCAGAATGGGACTGTTCTTTCCTCCAAGTGAACAGAGACATAAGGAAGAATAATGTCCACACAATTGCACACAGACACACATACTCCAATTAATGCCTTCATGAATTTTAGATACATCATTGAGTGTTAAATACATCTGGAAAATGGCTTTAAGTGTACAAGTTCTTATGAGCTTACTAAGTCTATATATTCTTAGATATTATGTACTCCCTTTCTTATCATGAGGTTACAACCAGCTGAAATGATATAGATTTTAATTATGGCAACAAAGGGACCAAGACTTTCCATACAAATCGTTAATATAACAAAATTTTGAATGTCTTATATAGTTTTCAAAGATTGACACACTATGGATGTTGGTGTTTCTTCTTGTGATCTAATGCCGACATGTGAGTTTTAGATGTTGCTGTTCAACATCAAGGGAGAAGACTGATGCCACACATCACATTGTAGTAAAAGGCAAATATTTGCATGAGAAATCAAGTTTCTGTTGAAAATGCAATATTTGGGGGACCTTATTAAGGAAAAAGCTACTCAGCTAAACCAATTAATATAGTAACACTTTAAGTGAAGACCATGAAATTCCACAAAGGACAGCAAGACACAGGCTGTAGTTGGATAAATGTTGATGACTTCTATAGAAAATGGCATCTGAATTGTCATAGATTGCATAGCATCTTCATTCTAAGATATTAGGATGGATGACAAGAGGAGTACATAGCATAAAGAAGTACAGCCTTGTGGATAATCTGTTTAAACCATATGACATCCTGGCATTCAGGGGCACTCAATTCCCAGTAGCTAGGATGAGGGAGACGACATGCATCTTGTTGGCTTTACTGTTTTATTCCATAGCTGTCTGGGCAGTCTTTTGTCACATGAAAAAGAATGAAAACAGGTCTCTGATGAATGTCAGTATCATTTCAACTCCAACTGACCTTGTTCTTTATAGTCCTCCCTGAGATGCCCCACCTCCAAGGGTTGCTATACTTGGATTCCCAAATGAGAGACAAATTGTGAAGAGAAGATTATGGCTCTACAATCATCATGAATCTTTCATATTGAAATATGGATCTTTTTATTTTATTGGTAATTTTGTCAGCCCATTGATCTTGAACCAAATTTAAGAATTAGTTTGGGATCTCTTATAATCATTTTTTGAAATAATAATATAATCAAATAATTTTCCCACTTCCTTTGCCTCCTTCTAAATACTCCCATGTACTCTACTTGCTTTCTCAGATACCTGCCTATCATTGTTTAATAGATTTTATTCCCAAATATGTAAACACAACCTCCTCACTCCATAAAATGTTCCCTATATAAAATGAAACTTATATTTGTAAAAGACAGAGACACTCATAGAAATAACTGATCAAAGTGCAGAAATCAGGAGATCATATGTTTCTCAGTTCCAGATGACTCATCTACAATACAGTCCCTACACATGGCTCAGGAATCATTGAAGTAGAGACAATGGGAATGTTGAAAAAGCCAGAGGAATAGGGAGTTTGCTGTGAGATATTGTCTTCTAGCAATGTCAGGGGGTCTGAGTCCATGAGATCTAATTTCAGCTGCCTAACAAGGCTTAAACAAGGAGGACACCAATGGACATACAAACGTAGATGTGGAAAATTTTGAAGCAAATCCATCATAGGCAAAGAACTCTGGTTAATGGTCTAACCTGGAGTAGACTCACCAAGTAGTTATACAATATCAAGTGGTCAGCAATGTGGCATTACATTCTTAGTTCTGTGCTTTCTGCTTCTTGCCTTGAAGGATACCAAGAGTGGATTGGAGAAAATTATTTCCTGAGATTGCTTCATATAGAAGGTGACAGAGGGGCCTCCAGAGCTTCTCATCCTGCTATGTATGTTCCTGACAGAATCTGTCTTCTAAGTAAAATGATCTGACATAGAGACCTTTAAAACAATACAGGATATTGCTATTGCTATTAGATTCCAAACAGAATTTGATGGTAAGATTCTACTGATGAATACAACACACACTTTGGACACAGGACATGAAGTATGAAGAAATCAAGTTGGTATGGACTAAGTAACTTCTAATGAAGTTGTACAAAACAAACATTCTCTACATATACACAATGGAGTACTACTCAGCAGAGAAAAATAATGACATCATGAGGTTTGCAGGAAAATGGATGGATCTAGAAAAATCATCCTGAATGAGGTAACCCAGACTCAGAAGGACAAACATGGTATGTACTCACTCATAGGAGGATACTAGATGTAAAACAAAGATGACCGACTGCTAATCACAACTCCAGAGAGGCTACCTAGAAAATGGGACCCTAGGAAAGACTCAGGGATCACCCAATGCCAGAGAAATGGATGAGATCTACATGAACAACCTGGATGACAGTGGGAGTAATGAAGGACAAGATTTGAGGGAAAGAAAGCTTAGGGGAGCAGGAGATCCCAGCTGGATCAAGAACAGAAAGGTAGAACAAGGAATAACAGACCATGATAAATGAAGACCACATGAGAATAGGAATAGGCAGAGTGCTCAAGAGGTCCTCAAAAATCCACAATGATATATCCCCTTTAGACTGCTGGCAATGGTCAAGGGAAAGCCTGATCTGACCTAGTCTGGTGATCAGATGTCTAAACACCCTAACAGTCGTCTTGGAACTCTCATCCAATAACTGATGGAAGTGGATGCAGAGATCCTCAGCCAGGCCCCAGGTGGAGCTCCAGGTGTCCACCTGTCGAGAAAGAGGAGGGACTGTAAGAGCGTGAATTGTTGAATCCAAGACTGCAAAAAGCACAGGGACAAATAGCCAATCGAGTGGAAGCACATGAATTATGAATCAATGCCTGTGGAGCCCCCAACTAGATCAGGCCCTCTGGATAAGTGAGACAATTGAATAGCTTGAACTGTTTGGGAGGCACCCAGTCTGTGGGACCAGGACCTGTCCTTAGTGCATGAGCTGGCTGTTTGGAACCTTGGGCTCACACAGGAACACATGCTAAGCCTGGAAGGAGGGGACAGGACCTGCCTGTACTGAATCCACCAAGTTTAAATGAATCCCCAGGGGTGTCTTGGTCCTGGAGGACATGGGAATGGAGGGGAGGGGCTGGGGGGAAGGTGGGGGTGCGGGCGGGAGGGGGGAGGACAGGGGAACCCATGGCTGATGTATAAAATTAAAACACATAATAATAATAAAAAACACATTCTACAATGGGATATCATTTTATAAAACTTGAAGACCCTCTGATAAGGGCAAGGACTTTGTACATGTGAACATACAATTTTCCAGGTATCTGGTTTTGTCTGTTTCTTTTCTATTTTGATCAGTAAAGCTCCTTTGTTATTGAATAGAAGTCAATGTTGAAATGCATGACTAGTCAGAATGATGATAAGAATCAGAAACTGGGTGCTTAGGCTGAAATGGTACAGATAAATTAATCTCCTACAACTGAGGTTCAGAAACTATGATGGAAATGGGGAAGAAGAAATGTAAAAATAAGAAAATAGGAAGGGATGCCCTGAAATGTTGTAAACTGGGCATAACAATGTTTTTGCAATCATGAGCTCATGTTTGGAATGATTATCTGCAAAAGAGTAATTTCATTGAAATTTAACAACCTTTTAATAAATGATCAAACAATGAGCAAACCTTCTACTCTGATTTGAAAATGTCTTTCTGTTAGGAATTTATCTTAAAGCCATAGTGTTATTTTTACTTTTCTTTCTTTATTTCTTTTGAATATGAGTGTATATAAATGTGTGTATGAGTGTGTATTCATCATCCCGTGCACAGAGACAATGTGAGGAGAATGTCAGATGTCTTAATCTATCATTTTCTACGCTGTTCTCCTGGGACAGGGTCTCTCATTGGTTTCTGGAGCAAGACCATATGTAGCCAGCAAACTACGTGCACTTTGGACACACAGTAGAAATCTTGCAGGCCCTGAACCATTTCATCTGTCCTTTATTTTTATTTCTAATAATCATCTCTATCAAAATACTGCTTGTGACATGTATACTCAATTTGACAAATAACCCCTTTATCTTCTGTGATTGCTCATATATTTCTTTCATTGTGGATTTATGTGTAAGATCTATAATGTAGAATATAAGGTTGTAAAATCCACTAGCACCTACAGGCATGTGCATGAATAAAGTGAGGGCTACATAAAGAGCAGAGTAAAGCTAGAAGCAGCTGGGAGCACCAGTACTGTAATACCAGGCTATGGAAACAGATCTTGGTACCATCTCCTTAGACAGCCTAGCTTTGATTGATTGTCAGCTGAAATCTGGTTTCTAAATGAACACCAGAATATCCTTTGTCTTTAGTATCAAGCTTCCTTATGACTATTTTCCACTTCTCCAAAGTCAGTCAATAGCTCTATTATAGACTCCAATTATTTTTTTTAGAACAATCTGTGTTTGGGACATCTACAATGACACTTATTTTTCTATACAAATACAACAGAGGCTGTCACTTAGATGCCTCAGGTACAATGACCTCTATAGTTCATGAAATCTAGAGAGACTCAATCATGTCTGTGCTGCTGAGGCATATGAGAAAAATCTACAGTACAAAGCAGTCTCCTGGTCTTCTTCCAAAACCTTTCAGAGTCTTTCAAACTCTGAATGCATCTGAGACATTCTGTCAGCAGTTGGAGAAAGCAGGAAGAACAGCTGTGAATAAGACAGTCCCACACTTCTGAGCCTCTGGGTCATTTGTGTTATGACTTGTATCATTGTGGGACCAGTTGCTATACTGTTGTCAGTTATTACTGACAACACCTTTAGGCTGCAGGCTGCTGACCATAAGAGTCAAACCTGTGCCAGTTCCACTGCACAGAATCTTGATGTTATGCCAGATTGTAATCTGTTTGCAGAATACATCAGGAGTTTAGGGGCTTCTCTCAGTTTTTGATGATAGCAGGCTAAGGAATAGCTAATTCTCTGACTTGCCCTGCAGGTGATGGTTGACTCTCTCCCACAGATAGACAGAGTGTATGGAGGGAGACTTGGTCATTTTGATGTCACATCTCATGCCTAAGATTAGAGACACACATCAAATATACAGTGTTAATCATATTAAAACAGAACTTTTCTGAAGTACCAGATACACAGCTGAGTCTGGTCCTGATATTGCTGCTCTCCCCTCCTGCGAGCCAGAGCAATGCAGCCCCAGAAGCTGAACTGGAAACATCATGGCTATCCTATGTCCAGACTGGGATTGAGTATTATAGTGTGTGGCCTGCCTATTAAGAAGTCATATAACAGTGGATGTGTTTCCAATAATTCAAATCATGTGATGCCTGTTACTGCTGCAGTGCTGATTTGGCTAAGTAATTTAATAAGGTCCTGATGACTCTGCCAGTCTTGGAACTAAGGTGAGAGATGCATAGATTTTTTTTTTTTGGACAAGGAATGTTTTCTCTTATGAATTATAAGAGATGCCACAAAAGCAACAACACAAAATACACAATTGTGACATATTAAGAGCAGGACCTACAATCACTGAATTGTCATCTCTAAACAACAGATGTAACTTACTGCATTCATGACTGCTCTGCAGCATTACATCACCAAACAAAGTTCTAGACCACTGCTTCCCAGGTAAGGAGCTAGAGGTACACTCCTAGCTCTTCTTGAAGCTAAACACATCTGGGGCTGAAGTTTACAAGGTCACTCAGACAGTTGCTCCTATTCTCTATCCAGTTTTGACCCTAAGCATTAGCATAATTAGAGGCCCTTTCTCTACCATGCAGTTACTCATAGCTGTGAAAGTCTTATGATCCTTAAATACCTTAAATGCACACAATTCTTTTTCATTTCCTTCTCTTCTTATGCCTTTAAAAGCATACTTTATTTTATGCATAGCAATATAATTTATATATTAAATAACATGTAATAGAGCGATTAGAAATAGTTTTAAGCAGAAGAAAAGGGGGAAAATTCCAGGTTAGATGAACCCTCCCCTCCCTCTCAAATAAAACATTTTTAATCAGTTGGTGTAACAAACATATTCAGTGACTGGTAATTTCTAATTCTTCAAATAAGTAGCAAACATTGAGTTCTTTTGGAAAGCAAATATAGTTCCTGTTACTTCCATACCCCCAAATTTGTATTCACATATCTAAGCTACTACAATCCAAATATATTGTATAGCTTTTTTGTGAATTGAGGAAAGGGAAAGAAACAGCTCTGTCCCCAATCACCCACACTTCCCTATGTGTTTCTTTAGAACTCATTTTGCTGTAGATTGTATGACCATAGAGCAAATGAGCAGAGGGAAGACTAAGTGACCTAAAGATCAAACAGTTGTTAAAACCCCATGTCTTCTACAATGCACATACCATATACAGATGAGGAGATTGTGCTCCATGGAAATACACAAGGGATATCTGTGGATATGAGGCTATGTTAAGCAAAGGAAAGGGGGTTTAATAGGTCACTAGAATGTGCTTTTTTCACTGTCAGCCACAGAATGGCTCACACACAGCTCTTCAAAAGCTGAGAAGCTGGACTACACCAGTACCTCCAGTGGAGCCAGGGAAATTATGTGACTGTGGGCAAATGGGATCCTGATCTGAACATCTTGAAATCCCTGCTTGAAGGCCCCAGGAGAACCTGTAGATTTTGCTTTTTCTCTGACCTGTAGGTGAAGTTCTTTGTTCTTTTTCCTCTTGCTGCTCTGAGTGACTAAGCTCTAGTATAGGTTTAAAGGAGCAAGACTGGCGAAGGAAAATCCAGAGCAGCAGTTATATTTTCAGTATCCTCAAATATGGTGTGAATATCAAATAGTTCGTCCTTTTCATATGTAAATTAAAAAATCTTTCTGGAAATGAAAATAAACCATTTAAGGTTCTCGAACAGCAAAAATTATTGGGCTGAATAGACAGTTCAGTAGTTAAAGGCTCTTGTTACTTTAACAGAGGAACTGATTTAGTTTCCAGCTCCCAAATGTGGTTAACAACCATCTATAATTCTAATTGCAGAGAATTTGCCACCCTCTTATGACTTCCAAGAGCACCAGGCATGCACTTGATGCACTAGCATCCATGCAGGCAAAACATTCATACATGAAAACTGAAAATAAAATAAAACAAATTAGAGGTGATAGGGTCAAAGCAGAATGTTAGATGATGAGATTCTTGATGTCTGTTGAGTATTATTGGTTGGAGAGCAGGTTGATCTTTCACCAAAATTGTCTTTCATAATTAGTATGGAGGTGTGATGAAGTGAGAAACATTATGGATGCAGACCAAACAACAATCAAAACAGCATCACAACAAGAATGACATCAATAACAAAAATATGAAAGAAATTTGTTTTCACTAGAGTAATAAAGTGAAATTATTTGGTCTGAAAGATGAGGAAATAGCCCATTAGATAGCCCATTTTAGGATTAGCTAAAGATGGACCTCTCTATTTTATGTCTTTTGTTTGCTACCTACTGTATTTCTTTCAATATTGTTGATTATTTATGGACTCCAGAATCATGAAAACTCTATGGAATATATGTGTTTTTCATATAAAGACTGGTTTTAAGTGTCCCCCGAATTGAGATTGGTAAACTGTATTTTAACAACATTTTTGGTATTCCTCTGCTCTCTCAGGTACTAGTCAGCAAAAAGCAAAAGAAATTAAATGCTGAATGTTAATATTTAAAATTGTTCATTGTTTAGAAAAGTCTACCTCTCTTGGTAGACCCACAGAAATGTAATGACTATTTGTGCAACAGGAATGTGGGCCCAGGAAAGATAAGAATGAAAACATGAGTGTAACATGATCATGAGTAATTAAGCTTAGTAAATAAGAGTGGTTGAAGACAGAGGCAGATAGCACCATGGACTACTCCTCCAACAGTGCCTAAGTGGGAAAAATTAGTAAGATGTGATTGTCAAGTGAGAATGATAATCAGGGAAGATTGCAGCTATGAAATAAATGCCCACATGTAGTTAGAGTTTTCCTGCCTGGCCCACAGTCAGGACAAATAGATTCTGTCACCCACCAGGCCCATAGATGCTCAGAACCAACCAAGTAAACACATAGAAACTTATATGGCTTACAAACTGTATGGCCGTGGCAGGCTTCTTGTTATCTACTTCTTCTATCTTAAATTAACCCATCTCTATTAGTCTATACTTTGCCACGTGGCTCGTGGCTTACCAGTACCTTACATCTTGTCATGGCAGTGGCTGGCCTATCTCTCTCCTTCGCCTTCCACTTCCCAGAATTCTCCTCCCTCCTTGTCCTGCCTATACTTCCTGCCTGGCTACTGGCCAATCAGCACTTTATTTATTTTAACCAATCAGAGCAACACATTTGACATACAGAACATCCCACAGCACCCACAGTAAAAATCCAGAAAGCCTGATTAGAAGGCAGTGACCAGAAGAGGACGTTTGGACAGTGGATGAGTTCAAGAAAAGTTTTGGATCAAACAGAGAAGAGCTGGAACAAAAGCATCTAAGTACTGAACCTGGAGTCTGGCAAAACAATAGACATATTGGGTCAAGGTGAATTAACCAACAAGGAAGAACATTTAACCTGTCAGGGAGAACACAGGAGCCACAACCCCACACACTACACTGAAACATCTATTTGCCCGGTAATGTACATCCATTCCTGTTGGAAACTGTTTCAATGATGCAGAAAGTCCTGTACAAAGTAAAGCACGGCACATGACAGGGTGCCACCTACTGGCCATGGTGTTTGTGTGGCAGTCTTAGGACAGGCTCTTCTACTTAATTGTGAACTCCTTCACAATTATGCAGAATCATGAACTTAAAACAACTAAATGAGATTCAGGAATGAGTAGAAGGAAACAGTTACTGAGGCAAAGACTCTATCTTACCTATCACATGAGAGATTCTTTTTTCCAGTTGAGAGCACCATGCAGGGGCTCGGGTGATAAACTTGGTAATAATGTTGACAATAATAATTTGACAACTCTTAAGGTTTCTAGTGGTGAGAATGAAATCTGCCCTGCATTCACCATTTCTGAAGTAGTCATGGGCACTAGATGTCAGGGAGCACGTCCAGGGGGTAATAGGCTTAGAAATGGATCCCTGATTCTGCTGGCATCAATGGAAGGAGTTCTTCTTTTGGATCTTCATGAAAGCTGAACTGATGGGTCTATCTGTTCTCTAGACCCAACCACGGATCATAAATATTGATCAACATGAGGACTTCATAAACACTATCAATTTGACATAGACATTGATCACATACTGCAATACACACACAGAAAGAGAGAGAGTCCATTTCTTTGATCTTGAATATTGATAATGGTATGGATCTATGCAAATGTAAAAATGTATTATATGATAGGCACACTCAGTGGGTGCCTGTCACCGATCTCCTGAGAGCTGGGGTATGAGAACCCCTAGCCTAAGTCTTCCAGAGCACGCAGGTGGTGGGTACTTGGCTACATCTTGTTAATAGGCAACCATGGGCTTTCCCACTCAAAGGATAGTTCAAGATGAAAGCATTTCTGGGAAAAAGATCAAGATGCTGCAGAAGTACAACATATGCAACCCCTAAGAAAAATCCTAGGGATGTTGTGCCTGTCATTTTCAGAAGCTCTAAGATGAGAAGTTATCAAGAAATTCAGAAAGCACAAGTTGGCAGATTGTGCATCTTCCTGGGACTCCATGAACTTGCATATCACTAGGAATGCCACTTTAACTGCTTCTTCCTGTATTATTCTCTATATGGACTTTACCATCTAAATATTTAATTAAAATACTTGTTCAGTCCATTTGCCATTCCCATCATTCCTATGAAGGAGACAGGAACTTTGATCTTCCTGTTCCAGTTGTAATGAGTTTGAGGATCTTGGTATCATGCGGGAGAAGAATCTTCTTTTACTGAGACAGAATCAGCCATTCTAGATTTAGCCTCCTCTGGAGGCTGGTCTCTATCCTAACTTCTGCCAGTCACTTTCTCTCTCTGTCTCTGTCTCTCTGTCTCTCTGTCTCTGTCTCTCTGTCTCTCTGTCTCTGTCTCTGTCTCTCTGTCTCTCTGTCTCTCTCTGTCTCTCTCTGTCTCTCTGTCTCTGTCTCTCTCTCTGTCTCTCTCTCTCTCTCTGTCTCTCTCTCTCTCTCTCTCTCTCTCTCTATATATATATATATATATATATATATATATTATGTATGAAAAAGCACACTGTTTACTGTGAGATAAAAGATCATTCACAATAAATCCCAATAACTTTCTCTTGAAAGTGACATCTGAAGCCTGTGCAAAATCTCAATAGGAAAACCTGCCTGATGTTCTAGCCTGCTGATTTGAGTCTGATGGCCAGATATTATGTTATTGTAGAGAGTATGACTACTGAGACTAGCGAAGGCCAGGCTCATGGTCTTGCTGACCTTGGCTACCTATAAATGGCACTGCCCTTGGGCTAAAGTATTTATATAAAAAACAGTTCCCCACTGTGTGAGATTTTGCTCATTTGTATCTTCTTAAGCTGTTGAAGAAGTTCAAATAAGAACTGGAGGGATAGAGGATCATGTGGTCATGTGGCACGGGGTGTTGGGCAGATGTAGAGAAACAGTGTATCTGTTGAAAGACATGGTTTTATAGCTCCCCCTTTTGGCTAGTGCTTGCAAATAGATAATACTTAGCCAGCAATCAAAAGTATATTCTCAGTCCTCTAAGGAAGGACCAACTTTATCACTTGCTTACTTCACTTACCAGTTTCTACTGTTTCTTTCCTGGAATGGACAGCCTATTGTGAGACTTGGCTCCAATTCTGGTTACATTGGCTTGGACCTAGTGTTTCCTGACAATATTCTATACCTCACATGTCAGTGTGCTCTGACTGTCACCCAGACTTTCCACAAGTGCTCTCTGCTGGTGCCTGCCCAGACACTGACTATACATCTGTGTTCTTGGGAAACATGCCTGGATTCCTTTTCATTTGACAAAATTACTTACCTGTTTGGGTTGCAGCTCTTGTTTTTCAGAGTTACTAATCTGCTTTGGTGATTTAAGTGGGTTTTAGTTCAGAGGTCCACTAGGGGGAGATATAGGACCTAAACATGAGGATGGGTAGGAAAGTAAAATGCTGGTCTTTAACTTTGGATTGGCTTTTGTTGTTGTGACTTTTTGTTACTATCCAAGTTTACAATGGCAAAAAAATATATAGTGATTTCTTCCTCAATGAGTGCCCCAGCATTCCACAGGGACTTCTTCTCTTTCAGATAGTTAGTAGTCTCAGTCAGTACTGTGCCCATTCTGGGTATGGGTCTCTGTATCCACTGTCTCTCATCCTGTATCTGATTATAGATGGCAAGTTTCTCCTGGGCAATGTTTCTGCAAAACTAACATGATTTTCCAGGTCATCCCCTGACACCACACCTCATTTCCATGTGCCTGCCTTTAAACTCCTTCCCTCTGGAGTACAAAATTGTTTCTACTTCTTATACACTAGACATCATCCTAGAGTTGTGTAGTAATGAAGAGGGTCCAGGATGCATTTACCCTTGGCTGAGATGAGCTCAGACCCTCTAGGGAACAAACCTAAATCCAGTAGTCAGATAACCTGACTGGAGGCTCTTCCAGGGACTGGCCACCAAAAGACCTTGTTGAGAGACAGCTCTGTTCCCTACCACACCTCCTCTCCTTGGGTAGAATGTACACATGAGCTTCCAGAATGAGAAAGGCCTTTAAAAATTAGAAAGGATAGACTGGAGAAGTCATTGAATGGTTAGAATCCAAGTTATTTTTCTAGAGACCTGGTTTCAATTCAAAGCATCCAACAGGAGGCTCATAAACCTCTGCCATTTCAGTTCCAGGGGATCTGATGCCTTCTTCTGAACTCTAGTGGTATTGTAAGCTAATGTTTAGGGTTATGGTACAAGAGACATATATGCACACACACACACACACACACACACACACACACACACACACACACACACAAATACCCAAACACATAAAATAAAATGAAAAACAACAACAAGCAAACAAAAGAAAGGTGTCAAAGTCATGAATGGGGTAGATTTGGCTATAATAAAGCAAACATTTTAAATAAATGGCATCAATGTTTAAAAGGAGTATTTTTAGTCAAAATATATATTATAGTACAACATCTGGCTAAACACGGAGGACACCCTTTGATATCTTGAGTTCTGCTTTTCATGGAGGAGGGAACCTGTCATCAGAGCATATAGGTGGTAAGCCAATGGGGCTCAGACTTGAATGCAGCTCTGTCTGCTTTAAATATATGCCTTCCATCACCAATGACTCATAACCTATAAAATAAAATAGGAAAAAATAGAATGATAGTATAAAATTTATATATTCCCTCTGCCACTGCCCCATAACAGTCTTAACTCTTTTTAAGTCAGTCCAACCTTCACAAGCTCCAATTGACTTCATTTGAGATGGGAGTCATGGGAAAAATGTCTTCTGCTACTACCTCTCGCCCTTTTGTACATACCTTCCTATAACTCTGGCTACCTCCTTCACTGTCCTTTGCAATATTATAAACTCAATATGTCATTCTGTAATAGAAGTTAAAAAGCAACTGCTTTTCCTCCATCCAGCTTCTGTGTGAGCTGACTAGAGACACTTAATACCCAAATAACAAGCTTTACCTAGCAAATTTCTAAAGTTTTTTGAAATCTTGGTGATAGTTACTCTTATAAAATTTTTCCATGTCTCATGCCCAAATTTTTACAATGTACCTGAGAGATCTGATTAAAGATTGTTAAGGTACAGAACATCTTCCATTCTGTTGCATCAGGTTCTCATGGCTGCTCCATCAGTTAGCATGGTTTCTTTCCCTACAAACAGCACAGTTCTGAAGGGCAGAATTCTCACTGAAGTGTCATGGGGACTTTTCATATTCTTCAGGATGGCAGAGAGAATTCAAACCAATTACTATCTAGCTCTAGAAATTCAGTGGGAAAAATCATGCTGTGATGTGTACAGCCCAGAAAAACAGCAAGACATTTGTGCACAGGTTGCATTATGTTGGCCTAGTTGTTTAGAGTCATGTCTCTGTAAGACTCCTAAGATCCAATGATTAATTCCTATGATAGTTACTGGTGATTTTAAACTTGACAGGATCTACACTAACCCAAGCAGATAAGCCTCTGTGTATAGCGGTGAGATATCTACAGATATGGTAAATTTCTAGGCATGCTTGTGAGGGATTCTCTTGAGTAGGCAAACAGTAGTAGGAAGACTCACACTACATCTTGGAAACATCCTCTGCTGGTATGCCAGATTAAAAAAAAAATTCTGAGTGAAAAGCTTTTGCTAGTTGTTCTCCATGCCCTTGAATCTTTCTCCTGAGTTCATCATCTACCCTGCCCTAATCTTGCCCTTGAGTCCATCACCTACCCTGCACTCATCCTTCTGTTGAGTTCATCACCTACCCTGCACTCATTCATCTGTTGAGTCCATCACCTACCCTGCACTCATTCATCTGTTGAGTCCATCATCTATTCTGTTGTCATCCTTCTGTTGAGTTCATCATCTACCCCGTTCTTGTCTTGACACTGACTCCATCTACCTTGTTTCTGCCCCTGCCATTGCTACTGCTGTAGCTATCCTTTACTGACATCACATCCAGATTCTTTGGATTTCCAAAGTAGGCTAGAGACTAGCTGTTCTCTTCCAATGGGCAGAGCCACATCTGATGGGAGTGGCAAAAGTCATAAATCCAGCACAGCAGCTTGACCAAGTTCCAGCAAATCTGAGCCACTTGGGTTTGATCTCTGCCTGTTGCATACTCAGGGGATTTTTAATATTTGTGCAATTTGTGGGTATTAATTGAAGGAAATTTTCTTATGAATCATTTATGCCATTCCTGATTTTGGGAGATATCCCTATCTATTTGAAGGTCTTCCTTACACCTTGGAACTTGTCATACACATAAAGAAGCTGGAGGTCTCTTTATAATGCTATGAGATATTCTTGAAACATCCATCCATGTATTTACTCAAGAACAAGATCAACAAGATACAGTGGGCTAGAGGAATTAGCCACACATCAGATTACAAGCCTCTTCCCACTATATACTCAGGCAATTAAGTGACATAAATGGGAACGTAGACTAGCTGAAGTTACCTCTGCCCTACACAGAGACTTATATTGATGAGCAAAGAATGATATAGAAAGATGATAAAAGAATAAGGCATCAGAACCTCCCTTTCATAGAAAAACTAGCTCATTTGAAGCCACTGTAATGCCTTATGACCCCTAAGGAACAAAATAATGCTAGGAATAGACATATAAATAAATTCTATACAGATATAAAATGTAAATATTGTACTATGACAGAATTTGAATAATAATTACAGCAGCATTGGCCTGAGGATTTTTATTGGGCACTCTGATCATTAAGAATTAATAATATATTGCTTGGGATATGGCAATTTGCACAGACTGGCTTGAAGACCTTTATTTTTGTCATGCACCCTTGGAGGCACAAAAGTTACTAGCCTGAAAACAGGCTGACATATGTCTCTAGATTCTTAAAAATTGGATTATGGGACTGATGAGTAAAAATAGTTATAAAAGATAATTTACCAGTGATGATTGAATTGGATTGAAAATAATTGTAAAAGATAACTCTTCTGTCATGGTTTATCAATGATGACTAAAAAATGCAGGAGAAAGTGAAACACAAAGTGATATGATTGAAGTTTTGGTCGAACAATAAAATTGATATGATTGATGTTTTGGAACAACATTAACCTATACCTAGTTGCTGAATTCTGTATAAATAAAGATACGCTCTGGCTGCTAGTCAGTCAGGATGCAAGATTCTCCTTACCATCATGCCTGACTCACTTCTTCCCTTGCTGATACCTTACATCCTCCTGGGACCTGCTGGGTCTGTCCTCAGGGGAGGAACCCTTGAAGTCTTCAGTATCAGATGAGAAATGCTAAGGCATCCAGCGCCAAGGACTGACCATTTATTGTATTCCCTGGCTCCCCACTGTGAAGACAGCTATTTATGGACTATAAGCCCACAGTGTATGCCACACAGAAGAGGAATCTCCATTTATCTAGCCAGACATGGCCTTCCAGTAACCAAATTTTCTACCTGTGTAAATCCAACAATCTACTCATTCACCTGTTTTTTAACTCAAAGACCAGCTGAGACCAGGACCATGCTCTTGCTGTCCTTGACTACGTTTAAGGGTATAGCTTTTTAGCTGCAGTGTTCATAGAACTAGTGGAACCTACTGAGTGGACTTTGAATTAGCAGTTAGCCATATTCTGCTTATATATGTTCCTTATTTTACATCTGTTTTGTTTGTGAATTTTGAGGGCCTATTTCACATTAAACATAAGGAAAAGTTTTGAGAGGCTCTTCTCTTTTCTCACTGCAATCTGGATATCCAATCATAAGGTTTGTGAGCACTAGGTACTGTATCTACTGAGCCATCTCAACAGCCCTAAATCTCCAATCCATAAATATTCATTCTGTCAGTTCTATTCTTCTAGAGAACAAGAATGCACACAATCCCTTTCAATAGATATTTTTCCATCTACATGACTATTAGCTTGGTATGAAATACAATTTCATATATATATACACGTATATATACATATAGTAGTGGGTAGCCATCTCAGCATTGGCCTGGAAGTTCCAACCCCCATTGAGGCTTCAGTAATGGTTACGCCCACAAGGAGGGGCTGAGGGAGGAAGCTGAAGACCCAGGATAGAGAGGAGAGCTCACTCTTGGTTCTGGGACCCTGGACACTGGAGGCAGACCAAGCATGGTTCTCCAGAAAACACCGCCGGACTGTGCCATACCTTTGCCAGACCCTACAACCTATCCCTTCATTTGTAAGTTACCCCACAAAATAAACCTCCCTTTTAACTACGTGGAGTGGCCTTAATAATTTTACCAATGATTTTATATATATATATATATATCCTGGTGACTGATCATCATGGTGTATGTTTTTGCCACTAAACATACAATGATGAATCATTAGTAGAACCATAGCCATTCAAAAAGAGAGAGGGTTTAATGAACTCTTCACTGCATAAGGCCTCCCTACATCTCCTCAGGTCAGAAAGTCAAGCTCAAGCAAAACTACACTTAAACCTTTCTAAATATGATATATCATAGAGGAAAACTGAGGAAGAACATGGAGGAGAGAATCTTATCTGATTTCTTGTTGGAGAAAATTAATCCTGAGAGTCCTGGAGTGACTCAGCGATTCATATTATATTAATTCATATTCTAGAGTTGAAGGAAGAAGCAGATATTTTATTTTTATTATTTTATTTTATGTCTTTGGGTATTTTCCTTGCATGTATGACTATGTACAAAATTCATGCAGTGCCCAAGGAGGCCCAAGAGGGTTTTGGATATTGGAACTACAGTTACAAATGCTTGTGAGGCACCATGTAGGTGTTGATAGATGGACTCAGGACCTCTAGAAGAATGGCCAGTGCTCTTAACTTCTGACTAACTCTCCAGGATTGTATGGAGAGATTTTTGTTGAAGTCACCAGCTTCACTAAGCAGTGTACATACAGAAGAAAAGTGGGAAATATTAGTTAATGTCAGAAGAGAAGGTTTGATATGATGGCATGATTGGAAATAATAACTCTAAACCAGTAATGGTGCTAGGCTTATTGAATGGTTCCGCAAGACTGAAATCTGTAGGTTTGGTCATGTATGAATCTACCAGTGATACACATTTAGGAAACACTATGGGGTGACTAAAATGCCTCTGTTGAGAAGGACTGGTGCTACCAAGCCTGAAGACCTAGATTCAAATCCTTTGATTCACAAGATAGAATGAGAGACATGGCTCCCTCAAGTTGACTTATTACCTACACACACATACAAATACATATAACAGAAGCTTGTTAAAAGCTTATTTTTGCTTATGTTTGTGAGTGTTCTGCATGCATGTATATTTGTGAACTATGTGTGTGCCCGGTGCCTGTGGAGACCAGAACTACCAAGAGAAATAGCTCAGAGGAAGTCAGAAAAATAGAGAGAAGATGAGGAATCAGTGAACTACTAGATAGACAGACACATGGGACTTTATCTGAAGAGCAAATCTAATTCCTCATTTTATCTTTTTCTTTCTGCTTCTCTTACTCTGTTCTTTCTCTGATCTTCTACCCAGTTATTCAACTTCTTGTCTTTTCTGTTGTTCTCCATCTACTTGTTTATTTTTCTCTTACCCCTTTTAGACCTCCTAAGACAAAGATTTCTATGTAAGAAAAAGATTACCTCATAATCACAAGCTACATATTTTTCAAAAATTAATTAAAATGTTTATAGATTTTTTTAGAAGCCCACAAGTAGTTAAACACTTTTCTTTGTATTAATTTTAGCACCATAACATCTTCACCCAAAAGCAATGATTGTGTTATAATTAGTTAACGAAGTTTTAAGGAAGCCAAGTATATTTCCCCTGGTTCCTTTTGTACTGGCAGGCAGGTGTTTGTGGTTTCAGTGTAGCAGATTCTTACAAAACTTTACTCAAGTAGTCTAGCTAACCATATTTTTTTTTCTTTACATAGAAAGAGTCACTAAATTTTCTTTCTCAACTTTGTTTACTCAAGGCACATACTGGGGCTAGTGATTAATTCTGTAAGGTACATGACCAAGTAACTCAAGCATGACCTTAGGTATAGGGAAGTAATTGTTTTCCTTTATCATTATTCTGTCTTTCCATAGGCAGAATTCATGGATCTATAATGGACAAAACTCCCTTGTTCTCATTTTACATCCTCTGCAAATCTTATATCTAACAAAAGAGAAGGTGACTTCTAGCCTATTTTTGCCTTTTTTTTTTAAAAAAAGATACCTCTTATTGGATCAATAGGCAGAATAACCTAAACCATTTCCTTAATCATCTTCACTAGCTATCCCAATCACCTCTATCTTTTAGGGTGACTCAGGAAGCTTAATCAAAGCATAAATTTAACAAAGCATCATTGCTCTTATAAAAATCATTTTCATTATGATCTGAAAGTAGATTGCACAGGGAAGAGTGGAGTTTTCCCATGAAAAATCATACTATAATAGATATAGTTGAATCCTTTAACATACTCATCTCACCATACCAAATGCAGCAGGAAGCAGGAGGAAGCACAGCAGAAGCAGGGGGAATTCTGGAAACAATTCCCCTTGTGTTTCCCTATCAGCTCATTGCTGACTGCAGCCCCTCTGACATGGCCGCCATCACAGAAGAATGTGATGGATACCCCTGAACTGAGTTACCAATGGTTTTCAGTGACCATGTGTGTTCTGGGAATTCAACCTCAATCCTATGCAAGAGCAGCAAGTATGGCTTTTTGGGGCCTACTACCTATGGTGAGACACCTAGAACAGCCTTAATGCAGGGGGAGGGCCTTTGATCTGCCTCAACTGAGTGTACCAGGTTTTGCTGACTCCCCATGTGAGGCCTTATCATTGTGGAGGAGGGAATGGGGGTTGGGTTGGGGGGCAAGGCTGGGGGCATTAGCAGGAGGAGGGATCAGAGGGAAATCTGTGGTTGGTATGTAAAATGAATGCAAAATTTCTTAACAAAAAACTAATAATAAAAGCAAACTTTTACAAAAAAAAAGAGTGTCATGTCTCCAGGCCCCTGTAATAAAATAGTTAAAAAAAAAAACAGTGTTATTCTTGTACATAGACACCAAAATATTCAGTATACTATAAAAATAACAGTGCTGAGAGGTCATCAGAATGATTTTGAATCTATTTGTGTTTCTGATGAGTGTGTTCTAATAATTATTTCAAATGGGACAATTCTGTATAGAGGTATTGTGAATAAAGAAACAATGGTGTAGCTGGATGTTTCTCCAATTCTTCCTTGACCAGCAGTCTGGACAAATCTCTCCCACATGCAGTCTCTCAGCCACTTATAAAATAATCACTTATATGTAGCTGAAGATTTTTGTGTCTCTCCTGGCCCATGGTCAGACCAAATCTCTCTCACCTCCCAGTTCTGCAGCTGCTTGGATCCAATTAAACACACAGATGATTATGTTAATTAAAACTGTATTTGTAGTTAGATGGTTTCCTGTGTCCTAGCCTGTTGGTGGTCAGGACAAATCTCTCTCACCTGCCATTTCCACAGCCACATGGACCAAAGTAAACACACGGAGACTTATATTATTTATGAACTGTATGGCCTAATGGCTCAGGCTTCTTGCTAGGTAGATCTTACATCTTAAATTAACTTATAAATCTATGCCTTTCCATGTGGCTAGTGGTTTACCATTGTTTTTACATCTTGTTTTTCATGGCAGAGGCTGGCAATATCTCCTGACTCAGCCTTCCTGTTCCCAGAATTCTCCTCTCTCTTTATCCTGCCTATACTATACTTTCTGCCTGGCTACTGGCATTTTGTTTACTAACCAATCAGAGCAACATATTCACAGTATACAGAGCAATATCCACAGCACGTAGAGGCTTATATTAGTTACAAACTATATGGCCTATGGCTTCAGTTTCATTGTTAATTACCTATTAAAGCTTAACCAATTTCTATAAATCTATATGTTGCCATGTAGCCATGGCATTACCTGTCTGCTGACATCTTATTGCTACTTCAGCCATGGGTTGGTATCTCCCCTGACTCCATCCTTTTTCTTTATGTATCTCTGCTTGAATGTTTTGCCTAGATGTAAGCTTTCTTGCCATAGGCCAAAACATCTTTCTTTATCATCCAGTGGGAGCCACACATATTCATAGCATACAGAAAGATATCCCACAGCACAAAGGACTTTACACTTGTGTTTATATCCATTGAGGTGCTGAAAATTGTATCAAAAATACTTTTGTAATAAACTTTAACATTATCAGAAATAATCGTCAGTAAAATCTGAAATATTCTGGTATAAGTTTGGGATACCTGCCCATGGACCAGCTGTGTTCCTAAGATAAACCAGCCCTGCGTCTGTGCCCAGATCTGCCGAGGCCCTGATGATTTGCATGCATTCACTCATATCTTCTTGATAGTCTGGTCACACCCTGTCCAAGATTCAGACAATATCATAGCACAGCACAGCAATGAAGTCTCCCTCTCAGCTTTTGGTGTTCCTGTTGTTCTGGATCCCAGGTAAGGAAGGATAACTATGGGAATCCCTTTGTTCCTTTGTAATCAGTCTTACTGGAACTTCAGAGAAGTCATTTCTCTAATGACTAACCAAATATATTGGTTGTATATTTTGAATCACAGGCATGATATGTGACATCCAGATGACCCAATCCCCATCCTTGTCTGCATCTCTAGGAGATAGAGTCACCATTACTTGCAGGGCAAGTGAAAGAATTGGTAATTTGTTAGCCTGGTATCAGCAGAAACCAGGAAGCTCTCCTAAACTCCTTGCATACCATACAGCCAACATGGAATCTGTAGTTTTTGCAAAGTACAGTGGCAGTGGATCTGGGATGGATTTTACGCTTATCATTAGCACCATGGAGCCTGAAGATGTTGCTACTTATTACTGTCAACAGTATAAGAGTACCCCTCCCACACTGATACAAGCCATAGCATAGACTACTGAAGGATGTAGCAGAAGCACCAGCTGGCCCTCTTACTGCTTCCATCTGCTAAGGTATTTTTGCAAAGACAGACTGAGAAAGTCACATGACAATAGGGTACAGCTGCCCACAGAGTTTTCTTTGCTTCAAGTCTCTTTCTTCCTCCTTTGTCCCAACAGCAAAGTTTTTAAGGAAATTCTCATAATGCATTTAATATCAATATGTTGGGGGTCATGTAGCAAAATAGAACGCTCTATAGGCTCCTAGGAGCAGTTTTCACATACACAATTGTAATCAGAATTATAGGCTCTGGGTGGCTTGTTAGGTGCCTCAAATGTTGAATAATTTTCCCCGCTTTTCTCAATATTTTTGAATGTTTGGGAAAGTTTTATGTTCATACTAAATGGAAGAATCACTTCATGGCAGGCAGATCCTTGTAAGGACATTGTCTAAATTCATTTATACTCCTGTAGTCTTCTTTCATCATACTATGCTCACTGAGTATCCCCAACACAACTTTCTTCACGTTATGAGCTGAAATTCCTAAAAAAAAAAAATGAGCCAAAATAAATATGCCATTTCTCACCTTTGTCATCAATCTTCTGGGAACTGGGTTATGGGGATCCTAAACCTAAATCATTCAGAGCACCCAAGTGGTGGGTACTCTGCTACATCTTGTCATAATAGACAATCATGGGCTTTTTCCCACTCCTTGGTAATAGTTCAAGATGAAAGCATTGCTGGGAAGAAGATCAAGATGCTGCAGAAGTACAACCTATGCAACCTCTAAGAAAAATCCTAAGGATGTCGTGCCTGTTATTTTCAGGGAAGTTAACAAGGAATTTAGGAAGCACAAGTTGGACAACTGTGCATCTTCCTGGGACTCCATGAACTTATATTTTCCCTGTAATGCCATGTTAACTACCTTTTCCTGTATTTTTCCATATATGAATTTTACCACCCAAATATTTAATTAAAATATTTGTTCAGTTCCTTTGCCATTTCTATAATTCCTCCAAAAGAGACAGGTAATTTGACCTCCCTGTCCCAGTTGTAATGAGTTTGGGGATCTTAGTTGGTACAACATGGGAGAAGAATCTTCATTTATTTAGTCAGTATCAGCCCTTCCAGGAGTCAACAGCATCTAGATCTAGGTTCCTCTGGTGGCTGGTCTCTATGCAAACTCCTACCTATGCACTTTGGGGGAACCAGTCACTTGCTTGCTTTTTTTATATACTGTAGAATTAAAGTATAAAAAAAGCACACTGTGTATTGTGACATAAAAATTCATTCTGAGTAAATCCCAATGACGTTCCATTAAAAATGACATCTGAAGCCTATGCAAAGTCTCAACATGTAAACCTGCTTGCTGCTGAAGCCTGTTGATTTGAGTCTGATGCCCAAACATCATGTAATTGTATAGGGAAAGACTACTGAAACTAGCTGAGGCCAGGACCATGTTCTTCTTGATCTTGGCTACCTATAATGGAACTGCCTTGGGGCTAAAGCATTTACATAAACAACAGTTCCTCACTGTTAGAGCTTTTACTGATTTGTATCTTCTTGAGCTGCTGAATAAGTGCAAATAAGAATTGGAGGAAGAGATGACCATGTGGCCATGTGGCACAGGGTGTTAAGCAGAGGTAGGGAAACAGTGTGTCTGTCAAAAGCCCTAGTTTTTCAGCACTCTCCTGTGGCTAGTGATTGCACATAGAGATTACTTAGCTAGCAATCAAAAGTCCTATAAAAAAGGACCAACTTTATCACTTGCTTGCTTCAACTATCTGCTCCTGCTCTTCCTTGCCTGGAATGGATATTATGTTCCGAGACTTGGCCCAAGTTCTACTGCCCCTAAACTATTTGGTTACATTGCTTGGACCTAGTAACAAATATTTGTGTTTCCTGACAATATTCTATACCTCACATGTCAGTGTGCTCTGACTGTACCTAGATTTTCCACAGTGCTCTCTGCTGGTGTTTACCAAGCCACTGACTACACAACTGTGCTCTCAGGTACTATGCCTGGATTCCTTTTCACTTCACTCAATTACTCAGCTTCTTGGGTTGCAAGTCTTGTTTTTCAGAGTTGCTAATTTTCTTTGGTGATTTAAACAGATTTTAGTTCAGTGGTACTTTAGGGAGAGATATAGGACCTAAGTGTGAGAATGGGTAGGAAAGTGGAATATTGGTCTTTAACTTTTGGATTGGCTTCTGTTGTTGTCACTTTTTATTACATTCCAATGTTACAATGCCAAAAGCCATCTAGCAACTTCTCCCTTGATGGGTACCCCAGAATTCCACAGGGACTTCCTTTCTTTCAGATAGTTGTTTGTCTCAGTCAGTTCTGTGCCCACCCCAAAGATGGGTCTCAGTTTCCACTGTCTCTCATTCTGTATCTGACTGGAGATGGCAAGTTTCTTCAGGACAATGCTTTCTGCAAATCTAATATGCTTTCCCAAGTCATCCCCTGACATCACTTCTTACTTCCATGTGCCTGCTTTAGACTTCTTCTATCTGGAGTGTAACTTTGCTTCTACTCCTTATACCCTGGACATAATCCTAGAGTTGTATAATCATGAAGATGGTCCAGACCCTCTAGGAAACAAACCTAAATCCAGTAGTCGGACAACCTGACTAGAGGTTCTTCTAGGAAATGGGCAAGAAAAGACCTTCTTGGGAGACAGCTCTGTTCCCCAATGTACCTCCTCCCCATGACTAGAATGTTCACCTGAGCTTTCAGAATGGGAAAGCCCTTTAAAAATGTAAAAGGATGAACTGGAGACATCATTGAGTACTTACAGTCCAGGATAGTTTTCTAGAGGACACATTTTCAAATCAAAGTATCCATATGGTGATTCATAATCTTCTGCAATTCCAGTGACAGGGAATCTGATGCCCTCTTCTGACCTCCAGTGGTATTGTAACTTAATGTTTAGGGTTAGGATGCAACAGACATACATGCACAGAAAACACCCAAACACATAAGATAAAATGAAAAACAACAACAACAAAGAAACAAGAGAACAGTGTCAAAGTCATTTATGGGGTAGCTTTGGGTATAAGAAAGCAAACATTTGAAATAACTGATATCAATAGTTAAAAGGAGTATATTTATTAAAATACACATCATGGTACATCATCTGGCTGAATACGGAGGATACCCTTTGATATCTTGAGTTCTGCTACTCATGAAGAAGGAGACTGGTCATCAGAGCATGTAGGTGGTAAGCCAATGGATCATTCTGGGGCTAAGAGTTGAATGTAGTTCTGCCTGTTTTAAATATATACCTTCCATCACACAGATGACCCATGACCTAAAATAGGAAAAAAACAAAATGGTAGTTTAAAATTCATACATTCCCTCTTATTTTATATCAGTCTAATCTCCACAAGCTCCAAATTACTTTATTTAAGATGAGAGTCGCAGGAAAATATCCACTGCTACTAACACTACAACTTTCGTACATTCTTTCCCATTATTATGGCTTCCTCTTTCACTGTCCTTGCTATACTATAAATTCTATGTCTTCCTGAAATGGAAGTTAAAAAGCAACTGCTTTTCCTCCATCCAGCTTCTGTGTGAGCTGACCAGAGACACTCACTACCAAGATAATAAGCTTTATCCAGGAAATTACTAAAGTCTCAGCAATCTCAGCTTATAGCTACCCTTACAAAATTTTCCATGTCTCATGCCTAAATTGGTACAAGGTAATTGAGAGATCCAATTACAGATCCTTAAGTATAGAACACCCTTTATTCTGTTGCATTATGTTCTTTTTTATGTTTTACTGTTCCTTTTATTAACAGAAATTCACTTTACATTGGCTGTTCTCAATAATCAATCACCTATATCTCCTGACAAATTAAAGACACAGATGCTTTAAGATGTAAAAGTTTTTATAAGGATATAAAGGTTTAGATATAGAGAATATTTAGGAAGGTTAAAAAAAAAACTTATGATATATGAACTGCCAGTTATTGGGATAGATAAATATAACATGTAAACATCTGGATGTTATAAATTATACATAAATCTCATTATATAACCTAGAGATACTGAGAATGTATACCTAAGTTAGACCTATGCATGAAGTTTTTTTTTTTTTAAATATTATTTCCTGGAGCTGAGGAGCAAACCCAGGGCCTTGCACTTGCTGGGCAAGTGCTCTACCACTGAGCTAAATCCCCAACCCCAAAATTTTATTTTATAATTAATTTATTTTTACATATATGTAGTTAGAGAGCTTCTCTCTAGGTGCCCTCAAGCCCCTGTGGTCCCACAAGCCACATATAAAATAATCATATGGACACTTATATTTTTTAAACTGTTTGGCCATTAGCTCAGGCCTACCATTGTCTAGATCTTATTCTTATATTTAGCCCATTTTTATTAATCTATACTTTGCCACGTGGCTTGTGGCTTACCAGTACCTTATGTCTTTTCTCTCATGGCGGTGGCTGGCAGCTTCTCTCTCCTCAGCCTTCACTTTCCAGCCTTCTCCTCTTCCTTGTCCTGCCTACCCTATGCATCCTGCCTGGCTACTGGCCAATCAGCACTTTATTTATTTTAACCAATCAGAGCAACACATTTGACATACAGAGCATCCCACAGCACATATCAGCCACAGATTCCCCTTTCCTACATTCTCCCACCTCCTAGCCTTGCCCCACTCCACCCCTATTCCCACCTTCTCCAAGGCAAGGTCTCCCCTGAAGAGTCAGCCCAGCCAGGTAGATTCAGGTGAGGCAGGTCCAGTCCACCCCCCTCCTCCCTGCACCAAGGCTGAGCAAAATATCTCAATAAAAACCAAGATGTGGACCAATGGAACCTAACTGAAGACCCTGATATTAATCTGCACACCTCCTATGAACATATGATTTTCAACAAAGAATCCAAAACTGTACAAAGAAAAAAAGAAAGCATCTCAACAAACAGTGTTGGCATAACTGGATATCATGTAGAAGACTACAAATAAATCCATATCTGTCACTGTGCACAAAACTTAAGTCCAAATGGATCAAAGACCTCAACATAAATCCAGTTACTCTGAACCTGATAGAAGAGAAAATAGGAAGTAGCTTGAACACATTGGCACTGAAGATCTCTTCCTAAATAAAACATCATTAGCACAGACACTGAGAGAAACTATCAATCAATGGGACCTCTTTAAACTGAGAAGCTTTTGTAGGGCAAAGGACACAGTCAATAAGACAAAATGACAGCCTACAGAATGGGAAAAGATCTTCATCAACCCCACATCTGAGAGGGGGCTGATATCCAGAATATATAAAGAACTCAAAAAATAGGACATCAAAATACCTAGCAGTCCAATTAAAAAATGGGCTGTAGAGCTGAACAGAGAATTGTCAACAGAAGAAGCTCAAATGCTTGAAAGACATTTAAGGAATTTTTCAACATCCTTAATCATCAGGGAAAATGCAAATCAAAATCTTATAGCCCTCAGAATAGTTAAGATAAAAAACACTGAAGACAATCTATGTTGGAGAGCCTGTGGAGCAAGGGGTATACTCCCACACTATTGGTGGGAATGCAAACTTGTACAGCAACTTTGGAAATCAATATGGTGCTTTCTTAGATAATTGGAAATCAACCTCCCTCAAGAGCTAGCTATACCACTGTTGGGCATATACCCAAGGAATACCACAAGGACACATGCTCAACTATGTTCATAGCAGCATTATTTGTAATATCCAGAATCTGGAAACAACCTAGATGCCCTTTAGCTGAAGAATGGATAAATAAAATGTGGTACATATACACAATGGAGTACTACTCAGGAGAGAAAAACAATGACATCATGAAGTTTGTAGGCAAATGGATGGAACTAGAAAATATCATCCTGAGTGAAGTAACCCAGAAAGACAAACATGGTATATACTCACTCATAAGTGGATACAACATGTAAAGCAAAGAATAACCAAACTGCAACTCACAACTTCAGGGAGGCTACCTAGTAAAGAGGACCCTAAGAAAGACACAGGGATCATCCAGCAACAGAGAAATGGATGAGATCTACATCAGCAAACTGGGGGTGAGGGGAGGTAATGGAAGGCAAGGGTTGGGGAAAAGAGAACTTAGGGGAGTGGGAGGTCCCACCTGGATCAGGAACAGAGTGGGAGAACAAGAAAAGAGATAACAGGATGAATGAAGACATCATAGAAATAGGAAGAAGCAGAGTGCTCAAGAGGTCCCCAGAAATCCACAAAGATACCTCCATTACAGCCTACTGGAAATGGTTGAGAGAGTGCCTGAGCTGACCTAATCTGGTGATCAAATGGCCAAACACCTTAACTGTCATGATAGAACTCTCATCCAGTGACTGATGGAAGCAGATGCAAAGATCCATGGTCAAGCCCCAGGTGGAGCTCCAGGAGTCCAATTGATGAGAAAGAGGAGGGATTATATGAGCAAGAGATATCAAGACCATGATTGGAAAAAACATAGGGACAAATAGCCAAACTAATGGAAACACATGAACTATGAACCAATAGCTGAGGATCCCCCATGGAACTGGACCAGGCCATCTGGAAAACTGAGACAGCTGATTAGCTTGAACTGTTTAGGCGGCCCCCAGGCAGCAGGACTGGGACCTGTCCTTGGTACATGAGCTGGCTTTTGGGAACCTAGGGCCTATTCATCAGGTTCTTATTGCTGCTTCATCAATTAGCATGATTTCTTTCCCTTCAAACCACATGGATTTAATGGTCAGAATTCTCACTAATGTGTCATGGAGCCACTTCATGTTTTTCAGGTTGGCAGAGTTTTTCCAAATCCACTACTTTCTAGCTCTAGAAAGTCAGTGAGAAAAATTCTGCTCTGATGTGTACAGCCCAAACAAATAGCAAGGTATTTGTGCACTGGTTGCATTATGGTGGTCCTCGCTACTTAGAGATATGTCTCTATAAGTCTCCAAAGATTCAATGATTCATTTCTATGATGGTTGTTGGTGATTTTAAACTTGACAGAGTCTACAGTAACCCAATTAGATAAGCCTCAGTATATAACTGAGATAGTTACAGATATGGTGAATTTCTAGGCATGCTTAAGATGGATTCTCTTGAATAGGCTCACAGAAGTGGAAGACTCACACTACATCTTGGAGGCATCTTCTGCTGGTGCTCCAGATTAAAAAAAAAATCTGAGTGAAAGCTTTTGCTTGTTCTACATGCCCTTAAATCTTTCTCCTGAGTCCATCACCTACCCTGCACTCATTCATCTGTTGAGTTCATCATCTATTCTGTTGTCATCCTTCTGTTGAGTTCATCATCTACCCTGTCCTTGTCTTACTCTTGAGTTCATCATCTACCCCGTTCTTGTCTTGATACTGACTCCATCTACCTTGTTTCTGTCCCTGCCACTGCTGCTGCTGTAGCTATCCTTTACTGGTATCACGTCCAGATTCTTTGGATTTCCAAAGTAGGCTAAAGACTAGCTGTTCTCTTCCAAAGGGCAGAGCCACATCTGATGGGAGTGGCAAAAGTCATAAATCCAGCACATCTGCTTGACCAAGTTCCAGCATATCTGAGCCACTTGGGTTTGATCTCTGCCTGTTGCATACTCAGGGGATTTTTAATATTTGTGCAATTTGGGAAAATTTGATTGATGGAAATTTCATTTATTTATTTTTAATTAAGAAATTTTGTATTTATTTTACATACCAACCACAGATCCCCCTCTCATCCCTCCTTCTGCTCCCTAGATCCTTCCCCCAAACCCACTCCCATCTGCTCCTCCTAAAAGTTAAGGCCTCACATGGAGAGTCAGCAAAGCTGGTTACATTCAGTTCAGATGGGTCCAAGCCCCTCCTCCTTCATCAAGGTTGTGGAAGATGTCCCACAATAGGTAGTGGGATCCAAAAAGCCAGTTCATGTATCAGGGATAAATCCTATGCCCACTGCCAGGGCCCCCTTAAACAGAACAAGCTATAGAACTGTCTCACTTATGCAGAGGGCCTAGTCTATTCCCATGCAGGCTCCATAGCTGTTGGACTAAAGTTTATGAGTTTCCACTGGCTTGGTTCCTTTGCATCTGTAACTTTCTCTATCATGATCTTGATGTCCCTTGCTCATAGAATCCCTCTTCCTTCTCTTCAACTGAACTTCTAGAGCTAGGTCTTGTGCTTGGGTATGGATCTCTCCATCTATTTCCTTCAGTTACTAGGTAAAGGCTCTATGATGACAGTTAGGATATTCTAACCCAGACTCAGAAAGACAAACATGATATGTACTCACTCATAAGTGAATACTAGATTTATAGCAAAGGATAACCAGACTACAACCCATAGCTCCAGAGAAGTTTGGTAACAAGGAAAACCCTAAGAAAGAAACTGTCTTATAAATCATGTATGCCCTTTCATATTTTAGGGAGATATCCTTACCTACTTGAAAGTATTCCTTATACCTTGTAGGTTATCACATACATAAAGAATCCAGCCACTTTATGAAGCTATGAGATATTCTTTTTTTTTTCATTTTTCTTTATTAATAAATTTTCTACTCACTCTACGTACTACCCACAGACCATACCTCCTTTCTCCTCCCACCCCTGAGCCCTCTTTCCCCAGCCACCCCACATCCCCACCTCTCCTAAATCAAGGTCTTCCATGGGAAGTCTGCAGAGCCCAGCACTCTGAGCCTAGGAAGGTCCAAGCCCCTTCCACTGCACCAAGGCTGTGCAAGGTGTCACACCACAGGCACTGTATTCCCAAAGCCTGCCCATGCACCAGGGATGGATCCTGATCCCCTCTGCCTGGGTGCCCCCCAAACAGTTTGAGCCAAACAACCATCTTCCATATCCAGAGTGCCTAGTCCAGTCCCATGGGGGCCCTACAGCCACTAGTCTACAGTTCATGGGCTACCACTAGTGTGGCCAGTCATCTCTGCATGTCTATCCATCCTGATATCAACAACCCACACCTACAAAATCCCTCCTCTCTCTCATTGATTGGATTCAAGGAGCTCAGCCTGGTGCCTGGCCATGGATTTCTGCATCTGCCTCCTTAAGGTACTGGACAAAGGCTCTATGATGACAGTTAGTGTATTTGCTAGACCCATCACCAGAGTAGAACAATCCAGGGACCCTCTGGACCATTGCCAGCAGTCCAAGGTGGGGTCATCCTTGTGGATTCCTGAGAGCCTCCCCAGCACCCTGCCTCTTCCTATTCCCATGATGTCCTCATCTATCACGGTATCTCCCTCCCTGCCCTCCCACTCTGTCCCTGTTCCAGCTCAACCCTCCCATTTCCCTATGTTCTCATCCCCCACTCCTTGCCCTTCTTGAAACATCTACCCATGTATTTACTGAGGAACAAGATAATAAACACAAAGCAAACTTAAAAATGTCAACAAGATTTCTTGGGCTAGAGGATTTGGTCATGCATCAGATTATAAGCCATTTCCCACTATATACTCAGGCAATTAAGTGGCATATACTGGAATATAGTTAGATTGGTTGGAGTTAGCTTTGCCCTACACAGAGACTTATGTTGATGAGCAAAGAATAATGTAGAAAGATGATAAAATAGTGAGGTATCAGGACCTCACTTTCATAGAACAGCTAGTTCATGGAAAGTCACTGTGGTGCCTTAAGATCAAGGACCAAAATAATGCCAGGATAAGACATACAAATGAATTATATACAGAAACAAAATGAAAAATTGCATTTTTGAGATTTTGAATAATTATTGCAGCAGCTTTGGCCTGAAGATATTTTTTTGGGCACTCTGACCATTGAGAGTTAATAATATGCTGCTTGGGACATGAGGAGCTGCCTCATGGAGATTATATTTTGGTATAGCTTCCTTGAAGCTACAGATGCTACTAGCCTGAGAGGAAGCTGTTATATGCCTTTAAATTTTAGGTTATGGGGTTGATGAGTAAAAATGGTTATAAAAGATAACTTTATTGATGATGATTAAACTTGAAGAAAAATAATTGTAAAGGATAACGCTGTTCTGTCATGGTTTATCAATTATGACTAAAGAATATGTAAGAGAAAGTCAAATACATTTCTAAAAACAAAATTGATAGGGTTGATGTTTTGGTTCAAAACAAAACTGATAAAATTGACATTTTGAAAAAACATGAATCTCTACTTGATTACTGAATTCTGTATTAATAAAGAAACACTCTGGCTGCTAATCAGTCAGGCTGCAAGGTTCTCCCTACCACCATGTCTGACTCATTTCTTCCCTTGCTGATACCTTACATTCTCCCAGGACCTGCTAGTTCTAGCCCCAGGCAAGGAACTCTTGAAGTCTTCAGTGTCAGATGGGGAATGCTAAGCTATCAAGCACCAAGGACTGATCATTTACTGTTTTCTGTGGCTCTCCACTGTAAAGACAGCCAGCCATTTATGGACTATAAGCCCACATTGTATGCTACATGTAAGATGAATCTCCATTCACTGACCCAGAAATGGTCCTTCAAGGAACCAAATTGTCTGGATCTAAGAGCCTCTGTTGGTTTATCTTAATTCAATTTCCTGCCTGTGCAAATCCAAAGATCTAGTCCTTTGTCTGATTTTTAGCTCAAAGACTAGTTGAGACCAAGACCAAGCTCTTGCAGACCATGACTACCTTTAAGGGTGCAGCCTTTTGGCCACAATATTCATAGAACTAGTGGAACTTACTGTGGAGACTTTAAATTAGTATTTAGCTGTATTCTGCTTCTATATTCTGTTTTTTCTACTTGTGTGTTATTTGTGAAAGTTGAAGGCCTATTTCAAAGTAAACACGTGGATAAATTTGGAAGGCTTTTTTCTTTTCTCACTGCAATCTGGACATCCTATCATAAGGTTTGTGGGCACTAAGCATTTTATCTGCTAAGGTATCTCAACAACCCTAAATCTCCAATTCATAAATATTCATTCTGTCAGTTTTGCTCTTCTAGAGAACTAGAATTCACACAATTGCTTTTAATAGAGGTACAAGGTATTTTTTCATCTATATGACTATTACCTTGGCAGTAAATAAAACTTTTCATGGATATATGGAAAGAGCCTGGTGACTGATCATTTATGGTGTGTGGTTTTTTTCGCCAATAATCACATAATGATGAATGCTGAGCAGAAACTTATACTTAGAAGAACCCCACCAACCCAAGAAGAAAGAATTTGCTAAACTCTCTACTGCCTGAGGATTCCCTATACCTCTGTAGTCCACAACGTCAAGATCAAGAAAAACTATACTTAAACCTATATATATATATATATATATATATATATATATATATATATATATATATATATATATATAATGCAGCATAGAGGAAAATGAGGAAAAACACAGAGGAGAGAATATTACCTTATTTCTTGTTTGAGAGAATTGATCCTGAGAGTCCTGGAGTGACTCAAAGGTTCATATTATATTAATTCATATTCTAGAGTTGAAGGAAGAAGCAGCTATTTTATTTTATGTCTTTGGGTAGTTTCCTTGTATGTATGTCTGTGTACCAAATTCATGCAGTGCCTAAGCAAGCCAGAAGAAGATATTGGATATTGGAACTACAGTGATCGATGCTTGTGTGCTGCCATGTGGGTATTGGTAGCTGAATTCAAGACCTCTAGAAGAATGGCCAGTGCTCTTAACTTCTGACTAACTCTCCAGAATTGTATAGAGAGATTTTTGTTGCAGTCACCAGCATCACTAAACAGCGAACATATAGAAGAAAAGTGGGAAATATTAATGTCAGAAGAGAAGGTTTGATATGATAGCTTGATTGGAAATAATAACTCTAAACCAGAAATGGAGTGAGGCTTATTGAGTGGTTTGGAAAGACTAAAATCTGTAGGTTTTGTCATGTATGAATCAGTGACACACACTTAGGAACTCTATGGGATGACTGAAATGCCTCTGTTGATAAGGATGGGTGCTACCAAGCTTAAAGACCTAGGTTTAAATCCTGTAATTCACATGTAGAATGAGAGACCTGGCTCCCTCAAGTTGACTTGACTTCTGACCTACACACCTCCCCTCCACCTACACACACAATAAATGCTTGTTAAAAGAGTGCTTTTTGCTTATGTTTATGAATGTTTTGCATGTGTGTATATTTGTGAACCATGTGTGTGCCTGGTGCCTGTGGAGGCCAGAACCACCAAGAGAAACAGCTCACAGGAGGTTAGAAAACTAGAAAGGAGATGAGGAATCAGTGAACTACTAGCTAGACAGACACATGGGGACTTTATCTGAGGAGCAAAGCTAATTTCCATTTTATCTTTCTCTTTCTGCTTCTCCTACTCTGCTCTTTCTCTGTTTTGGTCTTCTACCCAGTTGTTTTCCTTCTTCTTTCATGTTCTCCTTCTATTTGTTTATTTTTCTCTTATCCCTTTAATACCTCCTAAAATATAAATTTCTATGTAATAAAAAGATTACCTCATAATCACAAGTTATGTATTTTTCCAAAACAAATTAAAATCTTAATTCATATTTTTCTTAGAAACATACAAATAGTTAAACATTTTTCTTTGTATTAATTTTCCCACTTTCACATCTTCAGCTCAAAGCAATTATTTTTTTAATTGAGTAATGAAATTTTAAATGAGCTAAGTATATTTCAGCCAGTTCTTCTGCACTGGAATCCAGATATTTGTGGTTTTAGTGTAGCAGATTCCTACAACATTTTACTCAAATGGTGTACCTAACTGCTGTGGGATATCTTTCTGTATGCTATGAATAAATGTTGCTCTGATTGGTTACTAAATAAGAGTTTTGGCCTTTGGCAAGGCAGCTTTGAGGCAGGCAGGAAATCCAGGAGAGAGACAGGAAGAAGAAAGTCAGAGGTGGAGGAAATGCCGTTCCTCTGTCCAGAGAGCAGCATGTAACGCCATGGAACATGTGGCAGTATATAGATTAATAGAAATTGGATGATTTCAGCTATAAGAGCGAGGTATGAAGAAGCTTGAGCCACAGGTCATGGCCATAAGTTTGTAAATAATATTAAGCCTCTGAGTGATTACTTATAAGTAGCTGAGGGACCATGGGGCAAGGCACCACTGGAGGAATGTAGACTGTGGGGCTGGGCTGGACCTGAGCAAACTTCTGACTACAACTAACCATCTATTTTTTTTTTTTTCACACAAAGGGTCACTTAATTTCTTTTCACATTTTTTCAAGGTTCAGACTGGGCCTGTGTTTAATTCTATAAGCTATGTGACCAAGTAACTCAAGCCTGACCTTAGGTGTAGGGACTTAATTGTTTTCCTTTTACATCAGTCTGTTTTTCCACAGGCAGAGTTCATGGGTCTATAATGCATGAATCTTCCTTTTTCTTATTTTCCATGCCCTGCAAATCTCATATCTAACAAAAGGGAAGGTGACTTCTAGCCTATTTTTGCATTTCTTATTGGAGCAATTGGTAGAATAACCTAAACCATTTTCTTAATCATCTTCCCTAACTGCCCCAATCACCTGTATCTTTTAGGCTGACTCAGAAAGTTTAATCAAAGCATAGATTTAAAAAAGCATCATGTAGCACGAATCTTAGACTATCTTACTAATAAAAATAAAAATATTAAAAATTAATAAAAATAATAAAAATTAATAATTAGTTTTATTAATAAAAAACAAACTTGATGCCAGTTATTTAGGTGAATGCTGGAAGATCAGAGAAGCAGAACAAGCCACAGCTTCCTCACCTCACCAGTTCCTCAGCTGATCCTGTTTCCTCAGACTGAAAGCTTCTGTGTCCTCTTCCAAATAGATCTCAGCTGAACTGTTGCTCAAAAGCCTAAAAGCTTAACCAGCTCTTGTTCCTGGTCTTCATGCCTTAAATACCTTTCTGCTTTCTGCCATCACTTCCTGGGATTAAAGGCATGTGTCACTATACCTGGCTGTTTCCAGTGTAGCTTTGAACTCACAGAAATCCAGACAGATCTCTGCCTTTGGAATGCTAGGATTAAAGGCGTGTGCTACCACTGCCTAACATCTATGTTTAATATTGTGGCTGTTCTGTTCTCTGACCCCAGAGAAGTTTATTGGGGTGCACATTATTTTGGGGAACACAATACCACCACAACTTTATTGCACTAATAAAAATAATCTTCCTTATGACCTGCAAGTAAGTTGCAAATGGGTTTTCACATGAAATAATCATACTATACTAGATAGAGTGGAATCTATTGACATAATAACCATACCATGACAAATGCAGCAGGAATTTGGCAGCAGCAAGCAAGAGGAAGCACAGCAGAAGCAAGGCACATTCTGTAAACAATTTACTTGGGTCTTTGCTATCTGGTGGGATATATTTTGTAAGCTCTTTGCTGACTGCAGCTCTTTGCTGACATGGCCACTAACACAGAAGAATGTGATGGATACCCATGAACTAGAGTTACATTTGGATTTGAGTGAACATGTGGGTGATGGGAATTCATCAGTCCTATGCAAAAGTAGCAAGTGCTCTTAAAAAGTGTCTTGTCTCCAGGCCTCTGTTATACATCAGTTTTAAAAAAACAGTGTTATTCTTTTATATAGACACAAAATTGTTCAGTATACTATAAAATAATAACAGTGCTAAGAGGTAATCATGAAATGATTTTGAATTTATTTGTGTTTCTGATGAGTGTGTTCTAATAATTATTTCAAATGGAACAATTCATACAGATGAGACAGAAATAAAGAAATAAAGGAAACTTACACTTGTGTTTATATCCATTGCAGTGCTGAAAATATATCAAAATACCTTTTGTAAGAATCTCTAACATTATCAGAAATAGTCTTCAGTAAAGTCTGAAATATTCTAGTCTAGTTTGGGACACCTGAACATGGCCCAGCTGTGTTCCTAATATAAACCTGCCCTGAATCTGTGTCCAGATTTGCCCATGTGTTCACTCATATCTTCTTAATTGTCTGGTCATACCCTCATGATTTGCATGTGTTCACTCATATCTTCTTGATAGTCTGGTCACACCCTGTCCAAGATTCAGTCAATATCACAGCACAGCACAGACATGAAGGCTCCCTCTCAGCTTTTTGTGTTCCTGGTGTTCTGGATCCCAGGTAAGGAAGGACAACTATGGGAATTTGTTTATCCTTTTGTAATCAGTGGTGACTGAAACTTCAGAGAAGTCATTTCTCTAATGACTAACTAAGTATATTGGTTGTATGTTTCCAATCACAGGCATGATATGTGACATCCAGATGACCCAGTCCCCATCCTTGTCTGCATCTCTAGGAGACAGAGTCACCATTACTTGCAGGGCAAGTGAAAGCATTAGTAAATGGTTAGCCTGGTATCAGCAGAAAGCAGATAACTCTCCTAAACTCCTCATATACCATGCAACCAATTTGCAATCTGGGATTCCTTCAAGGTTCAGTGGCAGTGGATCTGGGACAGATTTTACTCTCACCATTAGCAGCCTGCAGCCTGAAGATGTTGCTACTTATTACTGTCAACAGTATAATAGTTTCCCTCCCACAGTGATACAAGCCATGACATAAACTACTGAAGGATGTAGCAGAAGCACCAGCTGGCCCTCTTAGTGCTTCCATCTGCTAATGTATTTTTGCAAAGACATACTGAGAAAGTCACATGACAATAGGGTACAGCTGCCCATAGAGTTTCCTTCGCCCCTGTTCTGCCAGGATGAAAACATTACCAGAGTCCCTGCCATTGACAACTGTGTTCCTTTAGAAGCTGGAACAGAGTCTCCGATGGTAGGAATGTGGCAAGGAATATAGGAAATCCAATAGTTAAATGGAAACTTGTGGGGGAGGTTCTCCATTTCTGAAGACAAAGCTATGTTGACAATGGATAGAGAGCAAAAGCAGTAATCTGAGGCATCAAACAAGCACCAGGGTTAGGTATGTATAACTGCAAGCCCATTCCATTTTGGTGAGATGTGGGAAAGTTCCTGATCTTGGATGGCTTTGATCAAACTAATTGAGCAGATCTTTGATAAATGCAGAGTCAGGCTGAGCTAGATAAGAGATCTGTTCCTTCCTTATTATTGATAATTTCTCATGTGTTTTCTTTTCTTCCTTCTCTTTCCTTTTTCTTTCCTTTCTTTGTGCTTTTCTTCCTTCCTTCCTTCCTTCCTTCCTTCCTTCCTTCCTTTCTTTCTTTCTTTCTTTCTTTCTTTCTTTCTTTCTTTCTTCTCTTCTGTTCATTTTCCTATCAATATTAGAACTGAATCAAACCTAACAGCAAGGAATACTGTGTGGAATAAATCAATCCATTGAAAGAAGTAAATGTGATCTCACCAGAGTTTTGGGATTGTATCAAAAGGATAGTCAAGGTCAGTAATGGAAATAACCAAAACACATGAAGAGGAACAAAACACATGTTAAAAATTCCACACTACTCTTCTCAGAGGATTCTACATTGACATTCTTTTTTTAATCTTTTTTTCTTGTTTTCATTTTTGAGCTCTGATTTCTCTAATAGTCCTGGCTTTCATGGAACTCACTATGTAGACCAGGCTGGCCTCAAACTCAGAGATCTGCCTGCCTCTGCCTCCCAAGGGCTGGGATTAAGGGTATAGGCCACCACTGTCCAGCTACACTGATGTTCTTTAGGCCACAGAAAAGAACTTGTTTGTAGCAGACTAACATGTGCTCCTCTTGTTTTTCTTGGGCTCTGTGGGACTCCTGGACCTGCACTGAATCACTGAGATGGGCATAGCTGTGGCCAGTGCTCCTCAGCCTCTGCTAATTTGCAGGTGTCCAGAGCACAGCCTAGGGCTCTGAAGATGATTTAATGGCTTAGTCAAATTGTGTGTAGGAATTAGTCCTAGGAAGAACACAACAGTGACAAGAATGACCATAGGGCTCCTACTGCTGTGATTTTCAGGCAAGAGGGGATGACACTGGGAAATTTGACATCTCCATATTGTAAATGTTGTTTGGGTTTTCAGGGTTTAACCATATGTGTTTATTATATGTTTTCTTTGTCAGGTGTGAAATGTGACATCCAGATGACCTGCTCTCCATGATCCCTATCAGCAACTCTGGAGACAGGGTCTCCATCATTTTCTGTGCCTAGTCTATTATCAACAGAAACTAACAGCTTCTAAGCTTCTTATCTGTAAGGAATAAAATTTGTAACCTGGTGTCATAGACAAGTTCAGTAGCAGTACATATGGGACATACTATACTCCATCCATCAATAGACACAAGTCTGAAAGCATTGCATCAGAATATGTCTTACACAGAGGGAAACTAGACATGAGGCCCCATCCCTAAAACAAAAGCTATCTCCAATTGACAATTGCTCACAAAGAAAATTCAGTTTCCTCTGAGGTAGCATTACTGTGTATATAAATCACAATCTAGAGTAGGCCTCATCTCAAGCAGTAGATGGCCAACACAGGACAAACTCAATGGTATTTTGAGAATATTTTGTTTCATTATACATTTTTTGGACATTTTTGGTCATTTGGGTTTTTGTTTGTTTGTTTGTTTGTTTTCAAGTGTCTTCATTATGGTTTTCTTGCTCTGAAGAGAAACCATTGACCACAGAAATTCTTATAAAAGAAAACATTTAGTTGGGTTTGGGCTTGCAGTATCAGAGATTTAGTCAATTTTAGTCACTTTGAGAGGTATGGCAGCATGCAAGCAGATATGGTGCTAGAGAAGGGGTTTAGAGCCATATATTTTGATTCATAGGCAGCTGAAAAAATTATCTGTTTTCTAATGAGAAAAAGAAAGAAGGTGTGAAGTTGGGGTGGAGACTGTCTAAGAGGAGATGAGGGAGAGGAAATCATGATCGTAACATATTATATAGAAAGTATTTTTAAACAAGATAGAGTATTCCTAGAATAGGTATATATTCCACACATAAACATCCCTTGGAAGTGGATATGACAGGCCAAGGTGCCCAGTTGCTCCTCTAGGTGCCTCTGCTAATTTAACAGATGGAGCCAAGCTTTTTGTTAGTTTGTTTACCTTAATGGCAGTTGCTTGTTTGATAAGGAGCAGGATGTTTTAGTTGTCTAAGTTCCAGAGGCTACTTATTTGTAACATAGGTAAGAGTATCTTTAGAAGAGCAACTTTGAAAAGTAACGTAAATAGTAAAAATATTACAACCCTCACATGTAAATACTTACAGGTAAACAACATGTAAATACTTGACTAAGAAAGTATAATAATAGGTGATGTGGAACTATGAGGGTGAATGAAAGGCCAGTGGATCAAGAGGGAAGAAATGAGACAGACAAGGTGGAGGCTACAAGGAGTATTAGTGTAAGCAGAGAGTGGACAGATGGGGTAGAAGGAAAACCACTAAAACAACTTTTTGTTAGAAAATTCCATAATGATACTGGATACTTTGTATGGTAACTTAAAATAAAAATGATAAACAAAAAAAAAATCTGAAAGCCACAAGAGAAAAACAACAAAATAAAATAAATAAATAAAATAAAAGCAATAAGTAAAATCAAAAGACACAAAGGAAACATAACTGTGTTTCTAAGGTCACTAGGAGGATTCAGAGAGTCTTCTCTACCACCAAACCTGTTTCTCTTCACATAGGCATGGGAATTCTGGGAACTTCCTGAAAAGCATTACTGTTCATATTTGAGTAAACTGTATCTTGGCATCTTTGCGATTCATATAACAGTAGAAAACACTTTATATATTCTAAGCAGTATTGATTTACTATAGAAAAATGATATCTGGCTAATAAGTACCCTGATTTGAAAGCTGAATATCCCTGAAGCTCATATTTTGTATATGTGGTCTCATGCTTCTGACACTGTTTTGGGAGAGTCAGAAAACTTTGGAGGTGATTCCAAACTGGAAAAAGCAATTCACAAGGGGTAGGCACTTGGCTCCATATTATCTCTGGGCAGTTTTGGTTTTGTCCTCTGCTTCCAAGCTCACCATGACATAACCGAGGTGCTTTAAACCCCTCTATCGCTGTGATGAACTGAAAGGTCACATAAACAATTCCTTCACTATTTGCCTATGTTTATTCCAAAAGCATTTAAAATTATTTCACTCTGATTAACATTTTTAAATTTATTTTATGTTTCTAAGTGTTTTGCCTACATGTGTGTAAGTTTGTGAACCATGTGTGTGCCTTGTGCCAAAAGATGTTAAATGTGTTTGTTGGATTCTTCGGTACTGGAGTTATGAATAACTGTGAACCAACATGTAGGTGGCTAGGACACAAACCTGAGTCTTTTCAAAAGCAACAAGTCCTCTTAACTCCCTTGCCAGCTCTTCAGCCCCTTAAGGTAAGTTTTGAGGATACTGTGGGTGGATTTGCTTCTTGCTTCTTTGTTTTTTGTTTTTTTGTTTTGTTTTGTTTTATTTATGAAATATTTGTTTTAAGTATAAAGGTAGGCTGCAGCTTTTGTTAACTTTGTGTTCTGCACTTTCCTGAAAGTTTTTGTTAGATTTGACAGTTTGGGGGTTGACACTTGAGGTTCTCTTATGTATAAAAACACAGCATCTGAAAATACTCTTTTACTCATCCTTCCCTTCATAATTGTTCATTGCTACTCTCCTATTCACAGTTTTCTTGAAGGCAAGGCAGCAAATTGCTTCTCTAACAATCTATTTGTAATGAGAGTGAGCAATTCCTACTCACCCTGTTGCTTGGAAAGGTCTACTCCCCTCCAGGCAATCTGTTGGCCCTCTGGGGAGTCAACAGTAGTAACTGTGAGGCATGAGGCATATAGAATCCCTGGAGGGCACTATGTAAATCAGATTCAGTTAGAGTTGGAAGTACAGGGTTTTTCAGAAAAAAAAAGTTGGATTTCCATTCTTCTTCATCAGCAACATTATTAGAGATGGTGAAATTCACTTTCCCTAGAACATAAGGCAACATAGCTATTAATGAACCAGGAACTAAACCAGAAAGGCTGGTAGGATTATTGCATTCTTACTCACCCTAGCTATTCAAAATAAAATGGCTCAATGGAATCCAGCCTAATCTTAGTGGAAAATATTTAGAGACACAGTACAGAGTAATAAGCAACAGGTATAAGGAGGTCTAAGAAATAGAATATGTAAACAGAAACCCTATGCATTTATTCTTCTTTTGAATAAATGAAGCAGAGAACAAGTGTGATTTTGTGTATCACACCCTGATTTGAACACAAACACAGCCACTATTTAAGTTATGTGAGTTGTATACTGAAGGCTTAGAAGAGTTGTACAATACAAGGCATACAAAGTTCCTTTAGAAACTGCTTTTGTCCCAAATAAGTTATACATCCAAATGTTTTCAAAGCCAGTTGTAATTATCTTTGCAATCTCAGGATCCTAAGAGCAGAAGCAGGAGGGATTCTATGAGTCTGAAACTTTCTTAAATTATATTGTGAATTCCAGGCCAGTCTGAAATGCATAGTGAAATACTTTGTCAATGTTCCACACCCTAAAACAAGCCTTCCAATATGACTATCCCTTTGAGGTAAGTATTCAAATGAGATTTGTTTCTAAAACTACTTTTGTTCAAACTTAATCCTTCTTTCTTGATTTTCACAACACATGACGTGTGTTCCATATTGGAGATGGGGTTTCTCATGCATAATATTCACACATAAATGATGACTCATAATGACATTTTGACACCCTAGATGCAACATTGTAATTTGATCACAGGCTGCTGTGTGTGTCCTTCAGTCAGAAATCCACTACCAAAGTTTCTGTCACATTAGAAAGACCTATATGAAGAGAAGGACTCTAGCTATACAGCTCTCTTGAATGTGTTGGATCATTTATGATGAACTCAATTATCCTATAGAATAGCAAAGAAAGTCAAATTTGTTGTGTTTCTTGATTCTATATATGGATTCAAAAAGAGTATCTTGATTTCCATGATTTGGGAAAAATAACAGATAAAACTCAGTCACACAAGGCTGGTCATGTTAATCAGTCATATTCATCTATCATAGTCCAGTCCCAGTTTTTCTTTTTTGAACATTTCTACTCAATTACTGATATTAGTATTAGTGATTAGAGACTCAAGATTATATATAAAAGGACAACGTCTTCCAAAGGAATGCAGGTTTTCAAATAAGTAGAAAGGAATCCTGTGATTAATTTATTTCAGCTCTTAAACTTTATGTAGGTGTATGCCTAGTTTTGGGGCACCACCTGCTAGACATCATTCTGATTGTGATAAAAATATTAACACAATAGACAAAAAAATCTGGATTTTTTTTTTTTTAGATTTTTATGATATTGCAATTTCCTTGTATTTTAATCTAACTTATCACTTACAGATCAGGTCATCTAGTCAACATTTGAACATTTCTTATATTTATTTAACTGGGTTTCATTAGTTGAGTTTTATATAGAAAGAAAATAAACTCAGACTTCATTCCAATCAGGTATCACAGTTTATTTTATAACAAAGAATTATAACTTCCTACCTAATATTGTATTTTGAGAGGGAATGTATATATGTACACACACACACACACACACACACACACACACACACACACACACACATATATTTGAGGTTGTATATTTATCTTGTGCTTTCTGCTGACATATGAGACACTAGTATAGGAGGAGGACCTACACCAGAAGAGGAATCCGAATTGAGCTCCAAAGGAGGTTTTTGGATTTCAGGCTCTTACCCTGAAGAGAAGATGACAACATCTTTAGGAAGGTATCCACATTAAAGGTCTCTTTATCTTGACATCAAAGAAGATTCCCTGCCAGATCTCAGAACCTGTAGAAACTCTTGGGCCATTGTGCTTTACAAATAGAAAAGTGAATATATAATGCAGGTCCATGTGCAGGACATAATTCAGGAGCTAAGGCTGCTTCCCACCATAGCACCTTTGTATCTCCCTGAACATCCACTTATCAGTAAAACCAAGTGTAAACGTTGTACATTACAAAAAGTAACCCAAAATGTGTCATAAGCCTAAATACACAGCAAAATACTCTGAAAATTCTGGAGTAAAAAGAAGAAAATCTAGATGATCTTGTGTAGATGATAATATTTTAGATCAAATGACAATGTCACAATACACTGCAATACAGATGAAATATGTAAGATATAGTACATTAAAATTTACAATTTTAGAATTGAACAAAAATCACAAAGCAATTATTTAAAATATTAAAAGATGAAATAATTCAAATAAAGTCTCAATGGCTCCTATTTTTAAAAAAGATATACTTGAAAATTTGATGGGAATATTTTTTATTCCCTCTAGTTTCTCCTTTTTCTTATCTCACAAACTTTAGACATGCTATCTGGGTCCTAAGCCAAAAACATGACCATCACTCTGTATGAAGGACATGGACTGTATTGAGGAACTCTTTCTCTTGTTCATGTTACAACCAACTAGTCTTTTAAGTCATCAGCAAGGCAGTTAGTTAACCTGCCTATGAGAAAACATATTCTGGAATTGTCATTAAATGCAGACTTTAGAAAATTTAAATCTTGTTTGACATTTCTCTGGTCTAACATGGTTTGATTATGTGGTCCTTACTTATTTATCTAATGTGTCAGCATTTCAAAGAAGATCTAGAAAATATAAAGGGGAAAGAATACACTTTTTCTTAATTTGGATTCACAACTGCCTCATAGTTACTTGTTTATTTCATATGTCTACTTTAAAAATGACACAATTTCATAAGGTTTTTATTGCTGTGGTGGAAAACCATGCACATAAGCAACTCTAGGACAAAAGGGTTTATTTGCTTTCATCTCCATATCACAGTCTATCTCAAAAAGAAGTTAGGAAAGGAATTCAAGCAAGGTATAATCCTAGAGACAAGAACTGAAGAATTGAGGAACACTGCTTACTGGCTTTCTGTTCATGACTTGCTCAACTTGCTTTCTTATACCTTCCAGGACCATCATAATTCCAGGAATGGCACCACCCTTAGTGAGCTGGATCCTCCCACATCAATCATCATTCAACAAAATATACAATTGGCTAGTCTTGTGAAATTTTCTAAACTGAACCTCCCTCTTCCCAAATAGCTCTAATTTGTGTCAAGTTGATTTAAAAACTTCTAGCACATGTATACTATGAAAAATATATATTATAATAATATTTTCAGTCTTTTGTAAAGGAAAGGGCATGGGAATAATTATTCTTGCTCTGTTGTCATTCACACAGAGATATGGCTAGTCTCTGTGGTAACTGACTAGGTCATGGAACAAGGCTCTTCTTTTTTCATAATAGTTCATAGCTAATAGGGAAACTATTCTGAGTGTAGGATGTTACAAAACTGCAGAACTCTGGCTATCTGTTTCCATCCTTTCCATCTGCACGTTTTTCCTTCCTCTTATATAGGAACTGAGTCCACTTCGATGAAATACAGACTATATCAAATAAGAATGCTAGAAGATTATGTCATCTATTATTCAGACCCTTGAAGATAGTACATTCTTATTGGAGCAATCAGTGGGACCCTGAGATGATGAAAATGTTTTTGTTCATGTTTGTATCACGGTAGGTGGTTAAGTATTACTCTTTGACAGCAGTGAATCATAGTATCTTCTTTCTCAACACTGATGATTGTGAGAGAGTAAGATGTCACAGGTCCATGCATGCTACTGAAGCAAGCTGGGACTCCAGAAGCCACATTCAATGTTCCATAAATGAGGAGTTTATAAGGAGCTCCTGGCTTATGCTGATGCTAGTATAAATGACTTGTGCTTACACTTGAGCTGGGCCTGTATGTGATGGTGATCTTCTCCTCTTGAGAAGCAGACAGGGATGCTGAAGACTGGGTGAGCACAATTTCTCCACTGGATACACATCATAAGAAATACATAGAAAATATTAGAAATAGAGATGGCAGATAATTTTATAATATATAATATGCAGAAGAAACAAAGAAAAACATTGGCACTCCTAGAGTCAAACCTTGATGAGGAAATGGAAGCTGGGTTTGGAGCATCTGGTCTCCTCTCTTACCTGTGATACTGAATAACAGGAAGCTAAACATCTGTTCCTGAAAATCCATCTTGTTCTCCAATCTCAGACTGCATAGTTCATATCACTTAATTAAGTCTCTTTAAAGGGTCTTTGAGCCATTTGTGGTTTCTAAGGTGAAACATGCAAATATAAGACTGAAGCCTAAGGGATTCTTGGCTTACAAGTCTGCGTGGTCCATTTATTTATGTACAGCAGTGTGTGATGGTTAATATTCATTGTCACCCTAATAAACCCCAGAGTAGGGAACCTCAGCTGAGGATCTGCCTCCAATTACATAGGCCTGTGGATATGTCTATGTATTGGGGGGGGGGGTATTTTTGTAATTATTATTAAAGTAAAAAGCTTCCAGCTGTGATGATCATAGACTAAGCCTCGAAAACTATAACAAGCCATTAATTACATTCTTTTTCTATAATTTGCCTTGGTCATGGCATTTCTTCACAGCAATAGAATGTAACTAAGACAGCACCCAAGAAAACCTTAAGCTTATCCCTGTCTTTTCACTTGACACTTTACTCATTAATTTCAGTCCAGTCCTTTTTTTGAACCCTCAAATCACCAGGGAAACCAGTATCCAAATTTAGGACATGGATCCCATGAATCAGGCCAAATACTGATTTCAAGCAAAGATGAAAGGGGAAAATGATCAGCCTCTTCTCTCAAATGGTGGGATGTTACTATGGCTCTTGTGGTTATTCTCATTTATCCTCTTTCTGTCCCAGGCTAGGCTGAAGAGAACCCTGAGTGATGAGGTACAACAAAAGCTACTCACCTTAAAGAACTACCACCAACAACATGAAGAGTGTTGTGTCACTAAAGTGTTGCCTTCTAAGTTACGTTATTATCTTAGAATACTAGAGAGGACTTTTCAAATTATGTTTTAACTTTCAAGTTATGACCTTTACTGTGCCTGAAAAGTCATTTCAGAGTCTTCTCAAGCATTTTAGAGGACTTTGAAAGGTCTAGTTAGGAGTATATAAAATTCAGATGGTATTCCAATATGTTTTCAATATTTATGGATATTGAAGGTATATATACTCACATCATGAAGAAAGCATGGAATTTTCTCTATTGCCTCTTTTAAAGTACCTGCCTCTGTGAAATACTTCCACAATTTTGGTTGTTATTTCACCGATATTAGGAACAACATCATTTGGGGAATTTGTGAATAGAAACCTATGTTTGGACAGTTTGATATCCTGAGTCCTGGTGACTTCAACTTAATTATGAGGGATGATTTCCTGAGAACTCAACTCTAAGAATACAGCTGCTTTCATTGGTTTGGAGAAAGCCCTTGGATTTTTCCTTTTCTTGATGTTGTTGGGTGATTAATTGTGAGCATTATTCTAACTTCTTCACAATCAGGCAACTTACACTTTGCTTGTTTATATATTTTTCCAGTAAAGAGACTAATTTAAGTGTGATATTATTCAAACAGCAGAGCCCTCTGTAACCATAAAAATTAAATTATTACAGCAATTCATTGTACCATAGGTGATGGCCACAAATATGCCATTCATTTAAATTAGGTGTAGTTAGAGATTTCCTGCCTGGCCCAGTCAGGATAAATCTCTCTTACCCGCCAGTCCCACAGTTACTCAGACCCAACCAAGAAAGCACACAGAGACTTACATTGTTTAGAAACTGTATGGCCATGGCAGGCTGCTTGTTATCTACTTCTTCTCTCTTAAATTAACCCATTGCTGTTAGTCTATACTTTGCCACATGGCTTGTGGCTTACCAGTGTCTTTACATGTTGCTTTTCATGGCGGCGGCTGGTGGTGTCTCCTCCCAACCTTCTACTTCCCAGAATTCTCTTCTCTCTTGTCCTGCCTATACTTCCTGCCTGGCCACTGGCCAATCAGAACTTTATTTACACAGAGCGATATCCACAGCACTTCCCCTTTTCTTTTTTTTTAAGGAAGGTTTTAACTTTTACATAGTACAATTACATATAACAAAACAATTATCAAGCAAGAAATACAGTTTCAATATTAAAGAAGATATACTATCTAATATTTGTGAGTCTAAAGTTTTATATCTAACTTATCTTGTATCATAACTGAGGAAATTATAACTATCTAGTCTTTAACCACATCAAAGACCTCAGAAGGATATATTACCTAAGAACCGGGAGAAGGATGTAAGCATTTTTCAGGAGTCTTGCAAGAGTAGACTGAGACAGCTGGCAGCCTGGACAGTCACATAATGTTCCTTTGTAAAGTTGGGGCATTTGTCTTCAGCCCACAGGCTTAGCGTATCTGACAGACTCTTTTGTGAACTAAGATGTATACAAGGTCAACAGTTTGACCTCACATTTGGTGAGAGCAGTCCATGTACCAGAAACACCTGAATTCCATTAGTGTCATGTCATGATTCAGGATTTTAAATTCTGGAAATTATTGATGTCTTTTCAATTCAGCTGTCCATTTTTCTTGGCTGTGTATATGTGGCTTCATCTTGGCATCCTGTTCTTCTCCACATCTCTCTATTAAATGCCAGTCTACTATTGAGAGAGGTGAGCTTAGTGTTCCATTGCATATCAGAAGCCATTGGCCCACTCTCTGTTCAGATGCCTTCGAAGAAAAGGGCACGGTAGGTACCTTTTACAGATTGCAAAGGTCACTCACTTCAGGGATGGTGCCATATTGTCCTGGCTTCAGAAGATGACATTTGTTAAAGCCACAACCACACTTGTTTTGGCAATAATTGGTAGTCCTTGGTTTCATGTCCTGTCTGTCCTGTTTGTCAACAGTTGATTCGAGGATACTTTGTTGTCCAGTGGCTGACTTTTGCCACAATGAAAGTTAGCTCCATATGCAGTTTCTTCAATAAAATATCACTATAATTAGGTTTATATGTATAAATTGAAAAGAAGGAAGAGCCCAGTGATTTAATTGGGGCTTATACTTTATAGAATCTAATTGTATTAATATGAAGAGAAGAGGGAAACATTGTTCACGATAGTAATTTGGATTGGGAAGTTATTTGGATCTGGATAGTTATCCTATTGTTGTCAAAATTATATGTTTACTTGTATATTCATAACCTATAATTCTGGTAATATGTCCAATATTCTTCATATCTACAACATTACCAAAACCCAAGTAAACAAAAAACAAAAAAATTTCTGTGTCCCAGAATTCTAAAATGGGGCTTCTGACATCAACAACAAAATGTATTCTTTGTTGCATTCCCAAGCCAAACTCTTGGAACTTTTCTGCCTTCTCAAGTCTGTCCACCTTCCTGTGCTCATTGAGGCAATGTTTTAGTGTCACCAACTTCCCTGACAATGATACTCTCCTCTCTAAAATCTAGTCTTATGTCTACATTCTGCTCCCGATATTTCTCTAGAAAACCTGCCTGTCTCAACACCATTAACTTGATGCTTTCTGCCTAATTGTTTTTTTCTCTGAGATATTTTCATTGATTTTGGAAACATAATGTTGTAGATGCTAGCAATTTGCTAAGTAAGTAACTATATATATATATATATATATAAAATGCAAGTATTCAATCTCTAGTCTGATAAAAATAATATTATACATATTAATAATTAGCCATTTTCTTGCTATATGTAAATTAAAATGGTCATCTATTATGTAATTCACTTAGAACTAGAAAACTGAGTACTACACAAGAAACTTTTCAGGCTTTGAGAATGGGTGATGAGACCTGTGATCCTCAAAACAATGGTCCTAAAGAAGGACCCCACTTTCTTCCTGGAGGTAATTTCCAAATGATGTTGTAATCAAAGATAATTTTTAACATATCCTATCTTTTTCACCCAGGTGAAAATATTACAAGGAGATTCTCTACAGAAAGAAATTTCTAACAAAAGTGTTTCCATCTTTTGAATGAGTCCCCTGCTCAGATTGAATGCATATTATTTTGATGATTATATACATACGTATGTGTGTGTGTGTATACATATGTATACAAATATATTTAATTATAGACAAAAAGAAATTCTGAGGAAGAAATTGCCTTTGGCCCCTGAACAAATAAGTTATTTTTGGCCTCCATTCATTTCAGTAAAAGCAAAGAGAAGTTATTCAAATGCAGAACATTTAGGAGCCACTGTGTGGAAATGGGACAGTTGACCCCCCCCCCAAAAAAAAAAAACTTATTCAAGAAGAATCTCACAAGCAATTAACACACTGACTCTTCAACACTAAGGTTTCTGTAATTGGGTAATACCTCACAAGTTTAGAGCAAATTGAACAAGAGCACTCTACTGCAAATGCAGCTCTAAAGTTCAGGTGTGCCAAAGTTGTACAATTCTTTGCAGATAGTTACAGATTTGGAAGTTCTACTCTTCACAGTTTTGGTAGCTGATGGGGCATCATACATAACCCAGTGAAGTAGTTTTGCACTATGAATTACATAAAATTACAAAAGGGGTAAGCTAGAAAAGTCACTAAACACACATAAAAATGAAAGCATTGTGCAATCTTGACTTTCAAATTGATTTTAAAAATATGCTAATTACTTTTTTAAAACCTCGATTTTTGTTGTCATGGCAGGGATAGGGCCAGGCCTCTATCATATTGGGAGAACACTCTGATATGAAGCTGAATTTACAGCTGTCATTGTCTTCTGGAACTAGTGAAATATGTGTGTAGTGACACTAATTATGAATTGGAGGACTCTTTCTCTCGGTCTTAATATACTGGGAAAAATCAGTCTTAATTTTCCTTTTAGTTTATTTATTTACCAATAAGGCTAATGAAATCTAAGTTCTATAGAATTTATGAGCAAATACATTAGGTGAATTTCCTGGAAAAAATCTTAACTTAAAATCTATCTGTGAAAAGAAGAAGAAGAAGAAGAAGAAGAAGAAGAAGAAGAAGAAGAAGAAGAAGAAGAAGAAGAAGAAGAAGAAGAAGAAGAGGGGCTCAAGGTCATGATGGGGAAACCCACAGAGACAGTTGACTGGTTTTAGTTGGAACTCACTGACTCTACACTGACAGCTAGGGAACCTGTAGGGGATTGAACTAGGCCCGCTGAATGTGGGTGACAGTTGTGTGGCTTGATCTGTTTGTGGGGTCCCTGGCAGCAGGACCAGGACTTATCCCAGGTGCATGAACTGGCTTTTTGGAGCCCATTCCCTGTGGTGGGATACCTTGCTCAGCCTTGATACAATGGGGAGGGGCTAGGCTCTCCTTCAACTTGGTATGCCAGACTTTGTTAACTACCATGGGAGGCCTTACCCACTCTGAGGAGCGGATGGGGGTAGAGTGGGAGGAAGGTGAGGAAACAGGAGAAGGGAAGGGAGGGGAACTGGGGTTGGTATGTAAATAGAAAAAAATAATAAATAAATATATTTTTAAAAAATCTATCTGTGAAGGTAAAAGGTATATAGCAAATCAACTAGAACCATCTATAGGGGAGTCTAATTCATATAATCATGATAAAAACACACTCAATGTCCTTCATAGAATAAAAAAAATCACTTCTGTGAAACTGGCTTTTTTGCTGGACCAAGAATAGTGAATGATAAATATGTACTTAATAGGGTCTTGATGCACTTTGTTTCAGTGGCATTCTAAAAGTGAAATTTCATTGGTTCTGAAAGTATACAATGTTTCAACACTGCTTGCATTGGAAGAGTATAAAGATAAGTCAGGCCAAGTCTCACATTTCTGTTGATCAAATTCTAATTCATAGGTCCCAATTTTCTGATTACAGAGCCAGCTGTCATGACACTGTGTTCCCTGTACAGTGGGAGGCTGATGCTGGACCCTTCCATGCTCTCTATAACTGTATTCCATGACCACAGGGTAGTTCTCCCAAACTCAGGATCTACAAGACATTTTTATATCCCAGCTATTTGAATAAAAGAGCAGTGTTATTTACAGCATATATTGCTGTTAAGCCAAATTTAATTCTGTGTTAAAACCACAGGATTCTATCTTTCCCGTTTAAACAGAATAGGGCAATATCTGCTCAAGTATTTGAAACAAAATAATAAATGACTATGTACTGTGCATCTGATGGCTGTAAGATTATTAAATAATTCATAGAGAACAAGGGGATGGATTTTTCTACAATCTAAAGACTCAAGAAAAGTGTTTAGTAATTGAGACCCAAGCATGTGCTGCCACATGGAAACCCATCAGTACCACTGGCAGTGGATTAGAGAAATGTATGCCTGCAGAGCTGGTTGAGTAAATAATTAGATATTTCTGCCTCACTGCCCTGCCACTTGCATTATACTTACTGATTAGAACCTTCAGTATTGGAGAACAGATTTCTTGGATGTGGGTTTCTATATTCCTGTTACAATTTGATTTCCAAAGTCAGTGCCAATAAGTAGGGTTATGACAGTACTCAGAATTCAACCTCCCATTCTAGGTGTTAACAGCACAGCTCATTAACATCTTTCATTTTTGAAGGGTTGTATACCTATATACTGTGCTCTAATTGTGCTCATAATTCTCCTGATACTTTATGAAAGCCATGAACCATGTGATAATCTTTCCTAAAGTATCATGAAAGTCCTTTGATTTATCTTAGAAGTCTATGGCTTAATAAAGCAGAAATAGAGAGAAATGTCCCCTAGAAGTTGAACTCTTGTAATTAGGAGCCAGAGTCCTTGAAGAGGTTCTTCTAGGTCTGCTAAAGACAGTAGATGTTCAGGATTACCAGCTTCCCCTATCTGTGGGTGGAATGCCCAGGCCACTCTTACATAAAAGGTCAGATACCAGGGGATGATGTGGGTTGTTAAGTGGATCAAGTGCTTAAGAACCACTATCCATTGTTTGTAAATTTGAAATGATTACTGTTTTATGTCTGGTGATTTTGACTGGATAGACTTGTGTTAGTAGCTCCCCCTTCTGTATAGATAGTCAAAATAAAGACAAGGATATATAACTGTTGAAGATTGTGCCTACAAGCAAAGCTACATATATAGTGAACAATACACACACACACACACACACACACACACACACACACACACACACACACACACACACATGATTATGAGAATTTCCAAACAGGAATTACTCACTGAGTAACATTGTTCTGTTAAAGAACTGTGCAGATACAATTACACATATGCCACACACAGAGATTCTATTTCTTGCTCTCAAGAAGTAAGAAAACAATGACAAGAAAGTAAGGAAACACAGACACAAAAGTGTGGAAACTGTGTGAATTCCTGTGAACACATTCTTTCCATAATCAGAGATATCCCTGTTTTAAATTGCAGTTACAAACTCCTAAAGTCTTTAAGATCAGAAATATGGCAAGCAGGGAAATATTTTGCTAAAAAAAAATACCATTACCTCAATAAATATTGAAATTATCATTGTGGTTAGCACACATCATGTATTTACTGATAATTTTATAAATTTCTCTAAAACCAGGTGGGGAATGCTCTGTTCCCTTGTGCACTGTGTAGGATTTGAAGATGGCATACAATGCAGATGTAGAGATCACACTAGACTGAACTGTGTAAATGACTGCAGGGTAATCAGAGTCCTCAACTTTTGCAGGGAATTGCTTTGCTTCACTTTGTTTAAGAGTGGGTAGAGGTGCTCGTTTGGCAGCACATATACTAAAATTGGAATGATATAGAGAAGATTAGCATGGCCCCTGAGCAAGGATGACATGCAAATTCATGAAGACAAAAAAAAAAAATAATGTGTAGACAATCTAGTAACCAGAGGCACCCAGGGAACATCTTGCATGGATATTTTTAATTATAAGCAGAGTTAGCAATATAGTTCACAGCTTCACACACTTACAAACTTCAGCTAGCCATGATATAATTAATGGTGCAAAGAACTGTAAAAGCAGGAGATAGGATATTCATTTAAACATGAAAGTTTAGGCATGATGAATCCTTCCCTTCCTTCAAATCCACTCTGCCCATTACTTTGTTTCACACTTCAACTTCACAGTAAGGATGTGTAGTAATTACTGCAAAGATGAATCATATCTAACCTCAATAACATAAACTGTAACAAATGAAAGGAGTTTGTAGGCTATTAAAGTTCCTGGGATTGTGGAATGGAAGCAAGGGAACACATAGTGAACCCAAAAGAAACAGAAAGAAGATGGGACTCATAGACCTGAGGTGATGGCCTTTGACTCTCACAAGCAGGGATGTTTTCTTTCAGGAATATGGACCCTTAGAGACAAGGGCCTTTGTTGAGTAATTGGAATGAACTTCTGCAGCTGTACTTGCCTTTTAGGGGCCCCTGCCTATTGGCATGTGACAAGATCATGACCCACTTCTTGGAGTACTTCTTAGAAGGCTGGTCATATCCTGTGAAGTTATTCACACTCAGGACACAACTTGGACAGGATAGTCTTCACTCAGTTCCTGGAATTTCTTATGCTCTGGTTTCAAGGCAATTAGGGGTAAATTTGGTTATTTTCTCAAATCATAGTGGTTAAATCAATCAGCTAATTATTCTCTGGGGAAAATTCTTTAATACTATTATTAATTATTTGTATACTTGTTTCTAATTTCCCAATGACAGAGGTCAATTATATCAATCAGTTGAACCAATCTCCATCACTCTTGTCTGCCTCTCCAGGAGACAAAGTCACTAGTAACCACTGTTTGCAAGGTTAATCAGAACATTTACAATTACTTACACTGGGACCAGCAGATCAGAGGCAACTACTAAGTTCTATTATGCATCCATTTTGTAGTAAGCAGTTCTGTCTATGTTCAGTGGCGGTAGGTCTGATACAAATTATTCCCTCACCATCAGCATCTAGGAGCCAGAAGATATTGTGATTTATTAGGAGGAACAAGGTTATGTAACTTCCACAGTGATACAAGAAATAACACAAACCTCTCCAAGAACTGTGAGGCTGGGCTTCCAGCCACTTTCTCAAGCTAACAGCATTTTTCATCCATAGTCAGGTTTTGAAGCTCACTGGGGAGTTTTGTGGAAGGGACCAGGGAAGCTGCTATATACAACTAAGTATTGGATATAAGGGATCAGAGTTGATGAGAACTGACAGCAAATGAAATAGGAGGCCTAGGGCCTACCTGAGTCTGCACCAGGAGCTCTGTGTATGTACTACAGTTTTCAGTTCAGTTCTTTTATGTGAATCCTGAAGATATAAACAAATGGGGCTCTGATTACTGTTGCTTTTCTTAGACCTGTTTTGTTTTTCTGTTGGATTGTCTTGTCTAACATCAACATGACTGTCTTCATTTCATTTTATTTTATTTTATGTTGTTATTTTCTCCTGCAAATTGTTCTTTTCCCATGAGATATTGATTGGAAGACTCAATAGATTCTGAGAGAGGAGGTGGAATGGAACTGAGAGAAGTAGAGGGAAGGGAAATTGTACTCAGATAAAAAATAAAAACAAAAGCAAACTGAGCAAATCATGATGAATAAACCTATGAGCAACAGCCCTCCATGGCTACTACATCACTTCCTGCATCTAGGTCCAGCCCTGCTTGAGATACTGGTCTGACTTCCTTCAGTGATGTAGAAGTATAAGCCAAATAAAGACTCCCTTGACAAGAAAGAAAGAAAGAAAGAAAGAAAGAAAGAAAGAAAGAAAGAAAGAAAGAAAGAAAGAAAGGAAAGAAGGAAGGAAGGAAGGAAGGAAGGAAGGAAGGAAGGAAGGAAGGAAGGAAGGAAGAAATTAAAGAAGAGAAAAGAGAGTTAAGTATGACACTTGTCCTTCTAGCAAAGAGAGAAAGAGAAATGAACCGTTGATGGAGGAAACTTCCTCCTCTCAATGCATATGATAAAACAGTTAACACCCTGTCTGAAGACCTCATGGTCAAGAAGACTTAGATCATGAGAAAAATCTCTTCCCAGTATCAGTTTGTCTGGGTACCAGTCCCTTAGAATTTTCAAATATTTAATACTTATTTATTTTTATTTTATGTGTACTTGTGTTTTGGCTGCATATTTGGTGGTACACCATGTGAGTGCAATGCCTCAGAGGCTGGAAAAAAGAAGATCTAAGCTACCTGGGACTGGAGTTATAAAGAATGGCTAGCAGTCTTATGTATGCTGGGATCAAAACTAAGTCTTGTAGGAGAGCATCTAATGTTCTTAATCACTAAGCTTTCTCACCAACCTACTTCCTCAGGATTTTAATGCTATAATAAGATAAAATTTTTATTTCCAAAGTAACTCCAACTTGGTGTCTGGGAGGGGCATGGGGGTTTTGACAACACTGTTGTATGAATCTCAGCAGTTGACATAACTCTGTTACTCTGGAAAAGTTATTTTTTTCATGTAAGTCATGAGAAGCATTACCTTGATTTTAATGCTAGGCCTGGGGAAGGGGACAGGGATTTAGAACAGAAGAGTGTCTCTTATCCCTACATAAAATCATCGTAATGTCTTTTAACTCCAGGCAAAAAGAAACGCTTTCAGCAGTTGGAGACAGGAGAACAAACAATCAAGGCAGCCCAGGCTCTCACTTCTGCTTCCCTGGTGGTTTATGTCATGGCTTGAATCACTGTGGGAGGGTAACTGTTACCCTGCTGACAGTAATAAGTTGCCACATCTTCAGGCTGAAGGCTGCTGATCTTGAGAGAAAACTGTGTGCCAGATCTACTGCCACTGAACCTTGAAGGGACCCCATCTGCCAAGCTGTTTGCATAATAGATCAGGAGCTGAGGAGGTTTCCCTGGTTTCTGCTGATACCATGCTAACAGAATACCAATGTCCTGACTTGCCAGGCATGTCATGGTGACACTTTCTCCCAGAGACACAGAAAGGGAGGCTGGAGACTGGGTCATCTGGATGTCACATCTGGCACCTGAAATTGGAAAATTCAAAACAAATATCTACACAATTGATCATGTTAGAAGAGGACTATCCCAGAGAACAGAAAGTACTGACCACACTCAGAGGAATGAATTTCCAATGCTATCTTCCTTACCTGTGAGCCAGAGCAGCAGCAACCCCAGGAGCTGAATGGGGGCCATCATGTCTGTGCTGGGACCTTTGTGAGGCTGACAGCAGCACAGAGTGTGACCTGACTATGAAGAAGTCCTCAGGGCAGTGGGCTATGCTCTGGGCACATGCAAATCAGCAAAGGCTGAGCAAAGCCATAAAACTAGTCAAGTCACTCATTAAAGGCTTGTGGTCCTCTCATGTCTCAGATCAGAGAGGCAGCACAGATTTATTTGTAGGAATGTGCTCCTCTATAGACAACAGAGAACAGCACCTGTCTATGTGTTGCACTTTGTTTTTATTTGTGATGTTCAATGTAGAATTTGCTTGTTATTTTTCCCTCCAAGGCAAGGAATGTCTGATATGGTACAATTTTAGAAATTACATACATCATTAAAGAGTCCTTTCCAGGGAGCTGAAAAGGATATTGGAAGCCATGGAACTTTTGGATTTTTCTTCCCTGTTTTTTTTTTAATAACTGAATTTTAATCATAACATTTCTCACTTTCCTTCTCTCTCTCTAAATCTTCACATAGAACCCTCCCCACTCTTTTAAATTTATGGTGCCTTTTTTCATTAATTGTTATTTCATGCATATATGTATTTGTATACATGTATATATTCCTAATATAATCTGTTGAGAACATAAACTGTTACTTATGTGTATGTTTTCAGGGCTGACCATTTCACAATGGGTAACTAATTGTGTGCTCTTCTGTGATGCTTCCCACAAAGGTGACAAGAGGCTTTGAACATATGAAGTTCATGCTCACATTTGTTCACAACCAGTTATTTCATAGCACCAAATATTGGGGTGGTGTGGCAATAGTGTCTCAGTATAATACTAAGAGGATGTAAATATTCTCTTAAACAGGAAACACACACATACACACATAAGGGGATTCATTTGCATATATCCATACCATTATCAATATTCAAGATCAAAAAAATGGACAAAAGATTTCTCAAGTGCTAATGAAATGTCAAACTTTGCCACACTTTTCACATTCTATAATGATCCAAGCTGAAGATTTTCATATCAACTGAATTAGTTTAAATGATTTCCCTACAGACTTACTGACCTAATTTTGCTATAGCCTTTATTTTCTCAAATTTGGAAATAGTATAGGGTGTTAAACAACACTTTCCATTTAGGTTGTGAGGTTATTCAATCTAGTAATTGCATCGGCTCTGTACTGGACTACAGTGAGTGACAATAGAAAAGGAAACACATGTAATACCAATCTGCCTAAAAAAGATCAGTGTTTAGAGCCAGAGCCATACTGACAGGATTTTCTCTGACACAAGGGTCAGGATTCTATGTTCTCCAATGACTAATTGTGGGTAAGAAATATGCCCAAACCATATTCACTGAAGTGGGAACTGACTATAAGAAAATGCTGAAAACTAAGTTTACAAGAAACTGGAAACTTCTCTTGTCCCTAGTGTTACAAATATGGATGATTCAAAGGTTGGTAATCTTGATTGGATAGACATGTATTTTTGACTGCCCCTGCACTAATGGTTGTTAAAATGAGGATAGGGTTGGTTCTTTGTTCAAGTGGAGCCCATGAAAAAGTAAACACTAATTCAAGGCAGGTTGTAATTTGCTCATATGGACTATGAACCAGATTTGAGACTATTTATTCCTGTGAATGATCATCATCAACATTGGGAAGAATTCTACATAGGCTATCACACATAAATATGTACCCAATACATACACATGCAATCCAATTTTGTCTATCCAAAGGTAGGAAAATATTGGGCTGGGAAACTGCTTAATCTTAGAATTGTTGTCCACTATGAAAAAGGAATCATGACGTAGAGCCCAGTATTCATTCAATGGTGCAATATGTTGGTCCCAGTTCTTGGGAGTAGGAAGCATGAATTCCAGTAAGATCTACATGAAACCAGAATTTTATCAGGAAATAAAATCTGAGTTTGAAAACACTTAGGAAATACAGAGGACAATATATTAAACATAGTTTCATAAATTAATGGAGTAGAGAATTTATTAATTCCAAAACACACCAATACACATTTAAGTTATAGCATATAAAACTATGCAAATTGGAAAAACTGTTAGTCAAGAATACAGCTAATATACCTAATCATTGGAACACCATGAGCATATTTATAATTAGAAGTTATATTGGAAAGATTGTTGCAAAGCCAATCAATGTGAAGCTATTCCTTACTTCAAAAACAAATTTTAGGTTATTTCAGGTGCCTTAGTTAATATGGTTCATTGTGGGATATTGGTGTTTTCTCAGAGGTCACCTGGATGCCTCCGTGTTTCTGCTGCAGCAACAGCAGAATCTCAGAGTCCAGCAAAACACTGGCACCACAAAGCCGAATTGTGTAATCAGAATTATTTTGGATCTTCAGCTCCCCAATAATGACATGGAGACTTCTTATTAAGTATGAAAACTTGGCCTTAGCTTAGGCTTGTTCTCAACTAGCTCTTATAGTTTTCTTAACCCATTTAAACTACTTACATTCTGCCAGGAGGCTTGTTAACTCTCATACATACTGTACATCTGAACTTCCTCTACATCTCCCTGCCAAAGTCACAAGCCTCTATGATTCTTCACCAAATTACTCTCTCTACTGGGGAGTACTGCCAATCTTCTTCTGCCTAGCTAATGGCCATTCAATTCTTTATTGAGCCTATCAGAATGTGCTTTAATAAATGAGGTAAAACAGAAACATCTTTTCACAGTGTGATCTAAACACTGCAACAACAATGCAGGAGGAAGTAAATGTTTAAAATCTGAGAAAAGGATTGTTTTGAACATGAAATGCCTTAGAATATATTTTTAATTACTCAGTTGAATCACTACATGTAAATATATAACAGGGGACTTCTGTATATTAGTATATGTAGCTATGTTTGTAACTCCAAATTCTAAACTTTAAAGAATAGATTATACAATGTTCTAAAACTACATTTTTATGTAGTAGAATGAAGTCTATTTGTCATAATTTGACAGACTTTCACATTTCATATATTAGAGGTTGTTAGGCCATCCATTTCCACAGTGATGCACTTTTTAAAAAAACTGCATTAAGACAAAGTCATCAAAAGTTGCCACCCCAAAACTATGATTTCCTTGTTTAGTTTCTTCCACCAGGAGACACAGACAGTCTCTGACAAAGGGCTAAAGGACTACTATGTTTTATTCCCCCAATAAATTGGAACCATTTATAAAATATGAATTCCTAAAGTCCCATGTGTATTGTCTGAATCCCAATGTCTTCCTCCTCAGGATCAGTGCCCGGTCAGGAAATTTCACTGATAGCTCTCAAACATTTCTCTGAGCAGGATCCCAAAAGTTGGGGCCACTAATTCTCTTATCTAATTATTTCCATCTGTATTTTCCATTTTCTTCTTTGCAGGGTGGGCTGCCTGAAAGTACCTGAATGAATCTCAGCCTTGATTCTGTTGCAGAAATATTGGGAGATACTGTCCCGTATCATAATCTTGATGATACTGCATGATCAGAGGATAAATTAGCATAGTCTTCAGAATCTGAAAAGTTTTTTGTTCTAGTTTGTAGAATCATAGGAATGAAATAATCTTCTGTAGACAATATTGAGTTACAACATCTTTAGCCTCTATACTGCAGATTGTGAGAGAGACGTAAATCCAAGACCCACTAGAAGTAAGTGAGCTGTGACTAAAGAAGTCAGCTTGGAGTTACTATAAATCGGGAGCTTAGGATTTTCTCGCAGCTTCTGCTGATACTAGTGGAAATAATCAGGTATGCCACTTGATGTGGCCCCATATGTGATATTGATCCTCTTTTCTTGAGAAGCAGCCACAGATTCTGGAGACTGGGTAAGAACAATTTCTCCAATCAACACTGTGGAGGGAAAGAAGTAAAGAGGTAGAAATCAGCAAAAAGCAAGATTCCATTATATTTTCATACCACACAAAGAATAAAAATATGATGATAAAAAAGTAGTGGAGGAAAAAGAGGAGGGAAGGAAGAAAGCAAGGAAAGAAAGAAAGAAGAATCAAAAGATGCTGCTTTTAAAATAAAACTTCCATGACAAAAAACAATCCTGGGTTTGATTGGGAACTTCCCTTCTTTCCCAGACAGGACTGAGTGAGTAGCAGCATGTTGACCATTTGTGCAAGCAAACCCATGTTTTTGTCTGGTGGCTGTCTCTGACTACAAACTTCTCTTTTCCAAGTTTATTCTTTTAAAAGCCAGTAGTAGCTATCTATGTCTTCAAAGCAGTAAATATGCAAACAGCTGAGTGTAGGCTAAGTTGTCCTTGTCTCATAAACACATGAGTCATTTCAGTTACTTTTAAAATTTGATTCAGTTCAGTCCCAAATCCCTTATTTTTTTTTCTCTTCAGCATCACCCCCTCATGGTCCAGAGTATTCCTCACATGTTTTCTCATAGCCAGGCTTAGTTTAACTTACATGGATGACAGGTTCTACTTTGCAGGGTATGGTATTTATTTTTTCCATGATAAAGGTCAACTAAGGATGATTCTAATGTACATTGGAAAACCCAAGGTCCCAGAACTGCCTTCCCCAGTTCAGACAGATGCTCAGCTAACACTTTGCTCATCCATCCCAGTTTAATTGAGTGGCTCTGAGCCCAAAAAATCCTGGGAAAACCAATTGGGTCCCAATGTATTGTCTGGAGCCAGGTATTTTCAGAGGCATTTCATCAAAGCCACATGCTAATTAACATTCACTTCTGAAACAGAAAGAAAAATAAGTTATGATTTCATAGCACATATCATGAATCTAGTATTCTTCTCCATGCTGATTTTGAGAGGAACTTGGGCTTTTCTTCTTTTCGGCCAGGGCTGTTGTTACAAACAAGCATGAGCTTCTGGTAGAAGGTTTACCATGTCACCAGCTTCCAGTGGCTGTGTCAATGAAATGTGCTTAGACCAGTCTCACAGAAGTGGTCAGATTCCTGAAGACATTTGTGGCTGGGAAGAGGGTCGAGGGCTGGGGACTTATTCCTCTAATTTGTATCCTTACAGTGGCTTTCAGCACCAAGGCTGGTGTCTTTATCTAGGTCAACATGTGTTAGAATTGCCCTCTTCTGGACAGATGAGTAATTGGCCAAGGCAGAGCCTAGAGGAAAAACTTTAAGGCTGATAATCAGTGTAAATCCTATTGATTTAAGAGGATATGGTAGAAAGATATGAAGGTAATTGAACTGGGGAGAGAAAGGGGTGAAAATGATGTAAATATAGTACTGTATCCAATAGACACACTTTATTCCAAAGAAAATCTCAACAGTTCATAAACATGGTGAAAGTACACATATAGATTGGAAAAGCAAAATTTTTAGTTCCATTCTTTCTCTTCCCTGTACCTCACTGGCTTAATCTATTGATAAAATGCTACCATTTTGCATCCTCCTCAGGTTCGAAGAGAGTATTTGTTTGTTTATTTGTTTCATACTACAAGCAGCAATCAGCAACTTTTGCTCTGACCTTTGTTCATTATTTATATTACCCTCAATCATTTTGCCAGCTGTTTATCTGTATTTCTGCTTTGTGAAGTTTGAGGGTCTTATTAAAAGAATTGAGGAAGCAACCATATAGTAAATCAGGAAAGGATTTTATTCATAACCAAAGAGAATTAGAGGACAGATACATTGCAATAGAGTAGCATTCCTTACATGAAATTTACTCAACAGATAATTCTAGGAGCTTTTCTTTGTCACCCACAGGAGAAGGTGATTACTGAGAGGTCTAATGTACATTATTTTCTATTTTTCCATGCACACATCCTTTTCCCATGATATATCTTACAATACTCATATGAATGGTAGGTAATGTACATGCATAAGGTAGTAAGTAGGACATTTTTCATAAAACCTTATTTTAAGAATATGTTTTTGCCACACAAAGTCTGTTGTAGACAGGATAGTTGGACTCTTCACATTCCATGATATCTTCCTGGGTGTTTTTGCCATTCTTTAGGATGCTATTAAGCCATAGGTTGGAATGATTTGATTGCTTCCTTTGGAGAGGGGTGATGGGGAACCTTGTGAAGTTGTGGTACTCAATTGTAAGTGCTTGATTTGAAAAAAAAATGTCCACAGATCAAGCCCAGTGAGTCCAAGGTGGCCAAACAATGCCTACCCTTACCTGCCCATCTTTGACTCAGTTTCTCCCCATAGTGAACTATCTGAGAAATTTAACTTGCTCTGGCAGTTTGAATGAGAACGTCCCCCATAAGTTCACACATTTGAATGCCTGGACATAGTTCTTGAAACTATTTGGGGAAGATTAGTCATTTGAGGAAGTATCAATGGGGATAGGCTTTGAGGTTTCAAAAGCTCAATCCATATCAGAGAGCTTTCTGCCTCTCTCTGCCTACTATTTGCAAAGAAAGATGTAACCTCTTAGCTACTGCTCCAGCACCATGAATGCCTGCCTGGTGTCCTGCTTCCTGCCACTATATTGGTCCCCAAATAACCCTTTGGAACAAGAAGCCACCATATTAAATACTTCCTTTTAAAAATTGCCTTGGTAATGGTATCTCTTATCACAGCAATAGAAAAGTAAGTCAATAAATAAATTATAATCAAGCTACAATCTGTATAACCAAAGAGGTCAAGAATAGAGGAAGTGACTGCGCAAGTACTTGGCATGGAGAAATGAAAACAATTTTATGGTGGGACTGGAACTTTGGGGGGGGGGTCAAGAAAGGGAGGATCATGTAGAAAGGGGTTGAAAGATGCAATTGAGGGAGGGAGGGAGAGGAAAGACAGCTAGAAGAAGAGTATTTGGAGAGAACTTGAGGGGATATATGGGACCTTTGTGCAGTGCAAACTTCCTACAATGTACAATTATGACCCTAATGAATTACCCAAATAAAGAGGGAGACAGAATTCTTACTGGCTATCCCTTCTTACAAAATGAAGCACGTTTCTGGGATTGTGTGTCATCCAATTGAGTTTTTGACAAATGACTTCCATAAAAATCCCCAAAAAAGCCAGGCTGCTGACAAGACAATAGATTTCTCTCCACAAACTGGCAATAAGACCCCATTGAAGAGGACAGAACCTACATAAATCATTGAACATGTGGAGCTCAAGCTGGGGCCTACATGGAAACTTCACCCACATATTCTAGTGTCTTTGATATGGAAAGATTCTCTGCAAGCTACCAAGTGAACATCAACCCAACCAAAAAATATTTGGTCTATAATCTGTCCTGCCTGCAAAATATATTATGACAATGGTGGAACAAATCTTGAGAGAAAATGAACAGATGTCCGATTTGACTTAAAGTGCAGTCCACGCTATGGAACCCATACCTGACATTCCTTTGGTAACCAGGAACTAGATTCTAAACAGCCCAGAGAACTAAGGCACAATCAAATATGTCACCAGAGAGGTCTTCTCCTGCAGCAGAAGAGAACAAAAGGAGAGACCAAAAGCAAGATATTTTTCAGAGAGAACGAGTGAGAGATTTGGAACACACATCTCTACATGAAATGTTCCCCTCAAGTTGCTCCCTGCCAGAGGTCACGGAACATCATGAAAAAGGAAGCAAAAGGTGTGGAGGAGACACAAGGGACTGAGACCACTGTGAGAAAAAGGCCCTCTACAGCAAGGGAGCCAAGTTGATGTGAACTGACAGTGACACAAGCAGCACACTCAGGACCTACCTGTGTCTGCACCAGGTCCTCTGTCTGTGTACTATAGTTTTCAGTTCAGTTCTTTCATGTGAATCCTGAATGTGTAAGGAAGTAGGGCTCTCATTCTTGTTGCTTCTCTGGAGCTCTTTTGTTTGTTAGATTGTCTTGTCCAACTTCAGTATGACAGTATTCATCTTATTATACTTTGTTTTGTTGCTGTCTCCTAGAAGTGTGTTCTTTTCCAATGTGAGACTGAAATGGAGTAGATATGGATGTTAGAGGAGGTTGAGTGAAATTATGAAGAGTAGAGGGAAGGGACATTCTATTCATAAAAAAAATGGAAATATAAAAAAGAAAGCAAACTGAGAAAGCCAAATGAGTAAGTTGTGAACATCACTCTGCCATGGCCACTTCATCAGCTCCTCCTTCCAGGTTCCAGCTCTGCTTGAGTTCATGGTCTGACTTCCTTCAGTGATGGACTATAATGCACAACTGTAAGCCAAATAAAGACTACCTGGTCCACCCCCTAAAAAACAACCAAAAAAAAAAAAAAGAAATAAAGAAAAGAAAAAAATAACTAAGACACTTGCCCTTCTAGCAAAGAGAGAAATGAACAGTTAATGGAGGAAAGTTCCTTCACTCCATGCATTTGACATGAGTTGGCAAGCTATCTGAGGACCATATCGTCAGGAGGACTCACTTAGATTGTGAGAATAATCTTTTCCTAGTATCAGTTTGTCTGGTTACTAGTATCTTAGGGTTTCTCAAATATTTAAAACTTATTTATTTTTCTTTTATGTGTACTGGTGTTTGGCCTGCATATTTGTTGATATACCATTTAAATGCAATGTCTCAGAGGCTAGAGAAGGGGAAGATCAAACATACCTTGGGACTGGAGTTATAAAAAAGTTGCTAGCAGTGGTATGTGTGCTGGGAATCAAACCTGAGTCCTGTAGCAGACCAGGTAGTATTCTTAATCACTAAGCTATCTCACCAACTTGCTTCACTAGGATTTCAATACTATATGTAATTAGATAAAAGTTTTCTTTCCAAGGTAACTCCACCTTGGCATATGTGTGTCTTGGTGATGGGTGCTCTGACAATCCTCTTTTATGAATACCAGGTTTTGCTGTATTTTTACACTGAAAAAAATTAATTTTTTCATGTAAGTCATGCAAGGTACTCCTTTGTTTTTAATGATAGTCCTCGGGAAGAGGAAATACATTCATGACATAGAACAGGTTTCTGATCCATACATAAAAACATCACATTGGTCTTTAACTCCAGACAAAGAGAAACACTTTCAGCAGCTGGAGACAGGAGAACAAACAATCAAGGCAGCCCAGGCTCTCACTTCTGCTTCCCTGGTGGTTTATGTCATGGCTTGAATCACTGTGGGAGGGTAACTGCTACCCTGCTGACAGAAATAAGTTGCCACATCTTCAGGCTGCAGGCTGCTGATCTTTAGAGAATGCTGTGTGCCAGATCTACTGCCACTGAACCTCGAAGGGACCCCATCTGCCAATTTGTTTGCACCATAGATCAGGAGCTTAGGAGGTTTCCCTGGTTTCTGCTGATACCATGCTAACCAAGCACCAATGTCCTGACTTGCCAGGCATGTCATGGTGACACTTTCTCCCAGAGACACAGAAAGCGAGGCTGGAGACTGGGTCATCTGGATGTCACATCTGGCACCTGAAATTGGAAAATTCAAAACAAATATCTACACAATTGATCATGTTAGAAGAGGACTATCCCAGAGAACAGAAAGTACTGACCACACTCAGAGGAATGAATTTCCAATGCTATCTTCCTTACCTGTGAGCCAGAGCAGCAGCAACCCCAGGAGCTGAATGGGGGCCATCATGTCTGTGCTGGGACCTTTGTGAGGCTGACAGCAGCACAGAGTGTGACCTGACTATGAAGAAGTCCTCAGGGCAATGGGCTGTGCTCTGGGCACATGCAAATCAGCAAAGGCTGAGCACAGCCATTAGATTGGCCAAGTGGCTCATTAAAGGCTTGTGGTCCTCTCATGGCTCCAATCAGAGAGGCAGCACAGATTTATTTGTAGGAATGTGCTCCTCTTTGGACAACAGAGAACAGCACCAGTCTATGTGTTGCACTTTGTTTCGATTTGTCATGTTCAATGTAGAATTTGCTTATTATTTTTCCCTCCAAGGCAGGGAATGTCTGATATGGTACAATTTTAGAAATTACATTCATCATTGAGGAGTCCCTTCACATGTAACTATAGACAATATGGAGGCAATGGAGCTTATTTTTTCTTTCTTCCCTGGTTTTTATAAAACTTGATTGGAATCACAACATTTTTCTCTTTCCTTTCCTCTCTCCAATACCTCCCACAGAACTCTCCCTATTCTCTTTTAAGTTCATGGTCCTTTTTTTTCTATTAATTGTTATTTCATGCACATATGTACATGTATACATGTATATATTCCTCATATAATTGTTGAGAACATAAAAGAACATAAAAGGTTACTTATATGTATGTTTTCAGGGCTGATCATTTCATAATGGATAAGTAAAATCTTCCCTGATTCGTCACACAACAGTGACAAGAGGCTTTGAACACATGAAGTTCACACTAGCATTTGTTCACATTGAATTATTTCATAGCACCAAACATAGGGGTGGTATGGTCCAGTGTCTCAATACTAACAGGCTGTGAAGAGTCTCTCAAAGAGGAAAAACACATGTACACACACACAAACACACACACACACACACAGAGAGAGAGAGAGAGAGAGAGAGAGAGAGAGAGAGAGAGAGAGAAAGCCTTCATTTGCATAGACCTGTACCATTATAAACATTCAAGATCAAAGAAATATACAAAAAAAAGATTTCTCAAATTCCAATGAAATGTCAAACCTTGCCACACTTTTCATATTCTATAATGATCAAAGCTGGAAATGTTGACTGCAAGTGCATTAATAAACTATTTCCCACAGACTTACAGACATAATTTTTCTTATGGCCTTTATTTTCTCAATTTTGGAAATACTGTAAGATGCTAAGCAGCACTTTCCATTCGTATTATGAGGTTATTCAATCCAGTAACTGCGTCCACTCTGCACTAGACTACAGTGACTGACAATGGAAAAGGAAACAGATGTAACACTGATCGTCCTGTCCAAGAAGATCAGTGTTTAGGGACAGAGCCCTACTGACAGGATTTTCTCCATCTGTAATGCAAGGAATGGTCAGGATGGCTGCTCTCCAATGACTAATTGTGGGTAAGAAATATGCCCAAACCACATTCACAGATGTGAGAACTGACTATAAGAAATTGCTGAAAACCAAGTTTATCAGAAAGTAGAAACTTCTCTTGTCCCTAGTGTTACAAATATGGATGAATCAAAGGTTGGTAATCTTGATTGGATAGACATGTATTTTTGACTGCCCCTGCACTAATGATTGTTAAAATGAGGACAGGGTTGGTTCTTTGTTCAAGTGGAGCCCAGGAAAAAGGAGACAATAATTCATGGCAAGCTGTAATTTGCTCATCAATACTAATGAACCAGACTTCAGACTATTTATTCCTGTGTATGATCAACAGCATTAGGAAGAATTCTACATAGGCTATCACACATAAATATGTGCCCAATACATACATACATAATCCAATTTTGGCTACCCAAAGGTAGGAAAATATTGGGCTGGGAAGCTGCTTAATCATAGACTTGTTATCCACTGTGAAAAGTGAATCTTGCCTTAGAGCCAATAATTTATTCAATGATGGACTCCTTTGGTCCCAGCTCTTGGGATTAGGAAGCAGGAATTCCAGTAAGGTCAATATGAAACCAGAATTGTATCAGGAAATAAGATCTGAGTTTGAAAACACTTAGAAAATCCTGAAGACAATATATTAAACATAGTTTTATAAATTATTGGAGTAGAGAATTTATTATTTCCAACACACAATTTCAATACATATTCAAGTTATAGCAGATAAAAATATGCATATTGGAAAAAGTATTAGTCAGGAATACAGCTAATATAGCTAATCTTTGGAACACTCTAAGCATATTCATAGTTAGAAGTTATATTGGCAATATTGTGGCAAAGCCAATCAATGTGAAGCTATTCCTTACTTCAAAAACAAATTTTAGGTTATTTCAGGTGCCTTAGTTCATTGTGGGATATTGGTGTTTTCTCAGAGGTCACCTGGATGCCTCGATGTTTCTGCTGCAGCAGCAGCAGAATCTCAGAGTCCAGCAAAACACTGGCACCACAAAGCCGCATTGTGTAATCAGAATTATTTTGGATGTCCAGCTCCCAAATAATGACATGGAGACTTCTTATTAAGTATGAAAACTTGGCCTTAGCTTAGGCTTGTTCTCAACAAGCTCTTATAGTTTTCTTAACCCATTTACACTACTTACATTCTGCCAGGAGGCTTGTTAACTCTCATACATACTATACATCTGAACTTCCTCTACATCTCCATGCCAAAGTCACAAGCCTCTATGAATCTTCACCAAATTACTCTGTCTACTGGGAAGTACAGCCAATCCTCTTCTGCCTAGCTAATGGCCATTCAATTCTTTATTGAGCCTATCAGAATGTGCTTTAATAAATGAGGTAAAACAGACACATCTTTTCACAGTGTGATCTAAACACTGCAACAACAATGCAGGAGGAAGTAAATGTTTAAAATCTGACAGAAGGATTGTTTTGAACATGAAATGCCTTAGAATATATTTTTAATTACTCAGTTGAATCACTACATGTAAATATATAGCAGGGGACTTCTGTATATTAGTATATGTAGCTATGTTTGTAACTCCAAATTCTAAACTTTAAAGGATAGATTATACAACATTCTAAAACTACATTTTTATGTAGTAGAATGAAGTCTATTTGCCATAATTTGAAAGATTTTCACATTTCATATATTAGTGGTTGTTAGGCCATCCATTTCCACAGTGCTGCACATTTTACAAAACTGCATTAAGACAAAGTCATCAAAAGTTGCCACCACAACAACTGTGATTTCCTTGTTTAGTTTCTTCCACCAGGAGACACAGACAGTCTCTGACAAAGGACTAAAGGACTATTCTGTTCTCTCCCCCCAATAAATTGGAACCGTTTATAAAATATGAATTCCTAAAGTCCCGTGTGTATTGTCTGAATCCCAATGACTTCCTCCCTGGGATCAGTGCCCAGGTCAGGAAATTCCACTGACAACTCTCAAACATGTCTCTGATCAGGATCCCAAAATTTGGGGCCACTGATTGTCTTATCTAATTATTTCCATCTGCATTTTCCATTTTATTCTTTGCTGGGTGGGCTGGCTGAAAGTACCTGAATGAATCTCAGCCTTGATTCTGTTGCAGAAATATTGGGAGATTCTGTCCCATATCATAGTCTTGACTATACTGCATCTTCAGAGGATAAACTAGCATAGTCCTCAGAATCTGAAAGGTTTTTTGTTCTAGTTTGTAGAATCATATGAATGAAATACTGACCTTCCGTAGACAACAATGAGTTGCAGCATCTTTAGCCTCTGTACTGCTTATTCTGAGATAATAGCAAATCCAAGAGTCACTTAAACTGAGTGAGCTCTGACTAAAGAAGTCAGCTTGGAGGATCCATACATCAGGAGCTTAGTATTTGCTCTCAGCTTCTGTTGGTACCGGTGGAAGTAATCAGGTATGCCACTTGATGTGGCCCCATAGGTGATAATAATCCTCTTTTCTTGAGAAGCAGCCAGGGATTCTGGAGGTTGGGTAAAAACAATTTTTCCAATCAGCACTATGGAGGTACATATGAAAAGAGGCAGAAATCAGTAAGAAGGAAGATTTTGTTATATTTTCATACCACATATACTCTGCAAAGAATAAATAAATGATAATAAAGAAGTAGACAAGGAAATAGGAGGAAATGATAAAAGCATATAAAGTAGTAAGAAATGAAGAATCAAAAGATGCTGCTTTTAAAATAAACTACCATGACCAAAAAAAAAAAAAAAAAATTACTGGATTTGAGTTGGAGCCTGCCTTCTTTCTCAGGCAGGACTTAGTGAGTAGCAGCCTGTTGACAGTTCATACAAACAAACCCATCTTATTGTATGGTGGCTGTCTTGGACTACAAACTTCTCTTTTCTAAGTTCATTCTTTAAAAAGAAAGTAGTAGCCTTCTGTAGCCTGGAAGGAGTAAAAATGCAAACAACAGAGTATAGGATAGGATGTTCTTGTTTCATAAACACATGAGTTATTTCAGTTAAGTCCCAAATCTCTTTTTTTTTCTCTACTGCATTGCCTTCTCTTGGTCCAGAGTATTCCTCACATGTTTCCTCGTAGCCAGGCTTAGTTTGACTTACATGGACGACAGGTTCTACTTATGGTATTTATTTTTTCCATAATAAAGGAAAGCTAAGGATGACTCTAATGTACATTGGAAAACCCAAGGCCCCAGATCTGCCCTCCTCAGATCAGGCAGATGCTCAGCTAACATTTTGCTCATCCATCCCAGTTTAATTGAATGGCTCTGGGCCTAAAAAGTCCTGGGAAAACCAGTAAGGGTCCCTATTTGTGGTCTGGAAAAAAGGTATTTTCAGGGACATCCCACAGAAGACACATGCTGCTAAGCTCTCACATCTGAAACAGAAGGAAATATAAATATTATTTGACAGCATCTCTCATGAATTCAGTATTCTGCATCATGCTGATTTTGAGAGGAACTTGGGCATTTATTCTCCTCATCCAAGGCTGTGGTTTTAAATGGAATTATCTCTGGTAGAAGCTTTACAATGTCACCAGCTTTCAGTGGCTCTATAAATATAATATGCTCAGAACAGTCTCACAGAAATGGTCAGACTCCTGAAGACATTTGTAGATGCTAAGTGTGTCAGGGTTGTATTGTCACAGTGGTTTTCAGTACCAAGCCTGGTATCCTTATCTAAGTCAACATGTGTTAGTATTGCCCTCTTCTGGACAGATGGGTAATTGGCCAAGGCAGAGCCTAGAGGAAAAACTTTGAGGCTGATAATCAGTGTAAATCCTAGTGATTTAAGAGGATATGGTAGAAAGATATGAAGGTAATTGAACTGGGGAGAGAAAGGGATGGAAATGATGTAAATACAGGACTATATCCATAGACACACTTATTCCAAAGAAAATCTCAACAGTTCATAAACATGATGAAAATACATATATTGATTGAAAAGGCAAAATTTATGGTTCCATTCTTTCTCTTACCTGTACCTCACTGGCTTAATCTATTTCTATAATTATAAAATGCCACCATTTTGCATCCTACTCAAGTTCAAAGAAAATTTTGTTTGTTTACTTCTTTGATATTTCAAGCAGCACTAAATAACTTTTGCTCTGACCTTTGTTCATTTATTTACATTATCCTCAAGCATTTTGCCAGCTACTTGTCTGTATTTCTGCTTTGTGAAGTTTGAGGGTCTTATTCAAAGAATTGAGGAAGCAAACATATAGTAAATCAGGAAAGGATTTTATTCATAACCAAAGTGAATTAGAGGACAGATACATTGCAATAGAGTAGCACTCCTTGCATGAAATTTACTCAACAGATAATTCTAGGAGCTTCTCTTTGTCACCCACAGGAGATGGTGATTACTGAGAGGTCTAATGTATATTATTTTCTATTTTTCCATGCACATATCCTTTTCCCATGATATATCTTACAATACTCATATTAATGGTAGGTAATGTACATGCATAAGGTAGTAACTAGGACATTTTTCATAAAACCTTATTTTAAGAATATGTTTTTGCCACACAAAGTCTGTTGTAGACAGGATAGTTGGACTACTCCCATTCCATGATATCTTCCTGGGTGTTTTTGCCATTCTTTGGGATTTTATTAAGTCAAGGGTTGGAATGATTTGTTTGCTTCCTTTGGAGAGGGGTGATGGGGAACCTTGTGAAGTTGTGGTTCTCAATTGTAAGTGCTTGATTTGAAAGAAATTTGTCCACAGATCAAGCCCAGTGAGTCCAAGGTGGCCAAACAATGCCTACCCTTACCTGCCCATCTTTGACTCAGTTTCTCCCCATAGTGAACTATCTGAGAAATTTAACTTGCTCTGGCGGTTTGAATGAGAACGTCCCCCATAAGTTCACACATCTGAATGCCTGGACATAGTTCTTGAAACTATTTGGGGAAGATTAGTCATTTGAGGAAGTATCAATGGGGATAGGCTTTGAGGTTTCAAAAGCTCAATCCATATCAGAGAGCTTTCTGCCTCTCTCTGCCTACTATTTGCAAAGAAAGATTGAACCTCTTAGCTACTGCTCCAGCACCATGAATGCCTGCCTGTTGCCATGCTTCCCACCACTATATTGGTCCCCAAATAACCCTTTGGAACAACAAGCCACCAAATTAAATACTTTTTTAAAAAATTGCTATAGCAGGAAGCTTAACTGATCTTATTAATAAAATCAAACCTGGAGCCTGTTATTTGGGTGAATGCTGGAAGATCAGAGAAGCAGAACAAGCCACAGCTACCTCACCTTACCAGTTCCTCAGCTGATCCTGTTTCCTCAGACTGGAAGCTTCTGAGTCCTCATCCAAATCGATCTCTGCTGAACTGCTGCTCAAAAGCCTAAAAGCTTAACCAGCCAAATGCTTCTAGTTTCTGGTCTTCATGCCTTATATATCTTTCTGTTTTCTGCCATCACTCCTTGGGATTAAAAGCTCACTTCTTGGGATTAAAAGTGTGTGTCAACATGCCTTGCTGTTTCCAATGTGGCCTTGAACTCACAGAGATCCAGAGGGATTTCTGTCTCTGGAATGCTAGTATTAAAGGCATGAATGCCACCATGTTTTAGCCTCTGTATCTAGTGGCTGTTCTGTGCCCTGACCCCAGATAAGTTTATTAGGGTTCACAATATTTTGGGGAACACAATACCACCACAAATTGCCTTGGTAATGGTGTCTTATCACAGCAGTAGAAAAGTTAACCATTAAATAAATTATAATCAAGCTACAATCTGTATAACCAGAGAGGTCAAGAATAGAGGAAGTGACTGGGGGAGTACTTGGCAGGGGGAAATGAAAACAATTTTATAGTGGGACTGGACCTTGGAGGAAGGGTCAAGAAAGGGAGGTTTGTATGGAAAGAGGTTGAAAGATGCAATTGAGAAAGGAAATGAGAGGAAAGACAGCTAGAATTGAGTATTTAAGGAGCATTTCAGAAGACATATGGGACCCTTGTTCAGTGCAAACTTCCTATAATATACAATTATGACCCTAATTAATTACCCAAATAATGAGGGAGACAGAATTCTTACTGGTTATTATTTCTTACAAAATGAAGCACATTTCTGGGATTGGGTGTCAATCAATTGAGTTGTTGACCAATGGCTTCCATGAAAATCCCCAAACAAGCCAGGCTGCTGACAAGACAATAAGTAGCTCTCCACAAACTGACAGTAAGACCCCATTAATGAAGAGAAATCCACATAAATCATTAAGCATGTAGAGCTCAAGCTGGTGTCTATATGGAAACTTCACCCCCATGTTCTAGTGTCTATGACATTGAAAGGTTTTCTGCAGGCTACCAAAGGAACATCAACCAAACCTAAAAATATTTGGTCTATAATCTGTCCTGTCTGCAAAATATGCTATGACATTGGTGGCACAAACCTTGTGAGAAATTCAACTGATGTCTGATTTGACTTAAGGCCCAATCCATGAGATGGAACCCATACCTGACACTCCTGGGTAACGAAGAAATAGAGTCTAAACAGCCCAGAAAACCAAGGCAAAACCAAATATGTCACCAGAGATGCGTCCTCCTGCAGCAGAAGAGAACAAATAGAGAGACCAAGAGCAAGATATTATTTATAGAGAGATAGAGACCTTGGAACACATAGCTCTACATGGGATGTGTCCATCAAATCCCTACCCCCAGAACCCAGTAAACACCATGGAAGAGGAAGCAGACAGCGTGCAGGGAGACAGAAGGGATGGATGACACTAAGAGAAAAAGGTCCTCTACAGCAAGGGAGCCAAGTTGATGTGATCTGACAGTGACAGAAGCAGCACGCTCAGGACCTAACTGTGTCTGCACCAGGTCCTCTGTCTGTGTACTATAGTTTTCAGTTCAGTTCTTTATTGTGAATCCTGAATGTGTAAGGAAGTGGGACTCTCATTCTTGTTGCTTCTCTGGAGCTCTTTTGTTTGTTGGATTGTCTTGTCCAACTTCAGTATGACAGTATTCATTTTATTATACTTTGTTTTGTTGCTATCTCCTAGAAGTGTGTTCTTTTCCAATGTGAGACTGAAATGGAGTAGATTTGGATGTTAGAGGAGGTTGAGTGAAATTAAGAGGAGTAGAGGGAAGGGAAACTCTATTCATAAAAAAAATAGAAATATAAAAAAGAAAGCAAACCGAGAAAGCCAAAAGGAGTAAGTCTGTGAACATCACTCTGCCATGGCCACTACATCAGCTCCTGCTTCCAGGTTCCAGCTCTGCTTGAGTTCATGGTCTGATTTCCTTTCAGTGATGGACTGTGATGTAAGAGTGTAAGCCAAATAAAGACTCCCTGCCCCACCCACCAAAAACAGAAAGAAAGAAAAGTAAAATTTAACTAAGACACTTGCCCTTCTAGCAAAGAGAGAAATTAACAGTTAATGGAGAAAAGTTCCTCCTCTCCATGCATTTGACATGAGAGTTGGCATGCTGTCTGAAGACCATGTAGTCAGGAGGACTCACTTGGACTGAGAGAATAGTCTCCTGACAGTATCAGTTTGTCTGGGTACTAGTATCTTAGGATATTTCAAATATTTAATACTTATTTATTTTTATTTTATGTGTACTGGTGTTTTGGCTAGATATTTGTTGATATACCATTTAAGTGCAATGTCTCAGAGGCTAGAAGAGGGGAAGGTCTAACATACCCTGGGACTGGAATTATAAAGCGTTGCTAGCAGTGGTATGTGTGCTGGAAATGAAACTAAGTCCTGTAGCAGCACAGCTAGTGTTCTTAATCACCAAGCTATCTCACCAACTGCTTCCTTAGGATTTTAATGCTATAATTAGATACAAATGTTCTTTCTATGTTAACTCTATCTAGGTATGTGTGTGTGTTGGGGAACGGGGTGTTGACAGCCCTCTTGTATGAATCTCAGTTCTCGCTGTATTGTTACACTGGAAAAATTAATTTTTTCATATAAGTCACTCAAAGCACTCATTGGTTTTTAATGCTATAACTTGGGAAGAGGACACACATTTGCAACATAGAACAGTTTCTCTGATCCATATATAAAAATATCACATTGGCCGTTAACTCCAGGCAAAGGGAAACACTTTCAGAGCTGGAGACAGCAGAATGAGCAATCAGGGCAGCCCAGGCCCTCACTTCTACTTCCCTGGTGGTTTATGTCATGGCTTGAATCACTGTGGGAGGGTAACTGTTACCCTGCTGACAGTAATAAGTTGCCACATCTTCAGGCTGCAGGCTGCTGATCTTTAGAGAATACTGTGTGCCAGATCCACTGCCACTGAACCTCAAAGGGACCCCATCTGCCAAGCTGCTTGCACTATGGATCAGTAGCCTAGGAGGATTCCCAGGCTTTTTCTGATACCATGCTAACCAAGCACCAATGTCCTGACTTGCCAGGCATGTCATGGTGACACTTTCTCCCAGAGATGCCAACAGGGAGGGTGAAGACTGGGTCATCTGGATGTCACATTTGCCTCCTGAAGTTGGAAAACTGAAAACAAATTAATTCTGTTAGAAGAGGAATTTCTCAGATAACAGGCAGCACTGACCACAGTCAGATGAAAAAATTTCCAATGGTGTCTTCCTTACCTGTAAGACAGAACATCAGCAATCCAAAGAGCTGAGTGGAAGCCCTCATGTCTGTGCTGTGGGGACCTTTGAGAGGCTGACAGCAGCACAGGGTGTGACCTGACTATGAAGAAGTCCTCAGGGCAGTGGGCTGTGCTCTGGGCATATGCAAATCAGCAAAGCCTGAGCACAGCCATTAGATTGGCCAAGTGGCTCATTAAAGGCTTGTGGTCCTCTTATGTCTCAGATCAGAGAGGCAGCACAGATTTATTTGTAGGAATGTGCTCCTCTTTGGACAACAGAGAACAGCACCAGTCTATGTGTTGCACTTTGTTTTGATTTGTCATGTTCAATGTAGAATTTGCTTGTTATTTTTCCCTCCAAGGCAGGGAATGTCTGATATGGTGCAATTTTAGAAATTACATACATCATTAAAGGGTCCTTTCCAGGGAGCTGAAGAGGATATTGAGGCAATGGAGCTTATTGTTTCTTTCTTCCCTGGTTTTTGTAAAACTTGATTCGAATCAACATTTCTCTTCCCCTTCCTCTCTCCAAATCCTCCCATAGAACCTTCCCCACTCTCTTTTAAATTTATGGTCCGTTTTTTCATTAATTGTTATTTAATGCACAAATGTATTTGTATACATGTATATATTCCTAATGTAATCTGTTGAGAACATAAAATGTTACTTATATGTATGTACTCAGGGCTGACCACGTCACAGTGGACAATCAGCTGTGTGTTCTTCTCTGATCATTCACACAAAGGTGACAAGAGGCTTTGAACATATGAAGTTCATACTCACATTAGTTTACAACCAGTTACTTCATAGCATCAAACATAGGGGAGGTGTGGCCTAGTGTCTCAATACTAAGAAACTGTGGACAGTTTCTCAAATAGTAAAAAAAAAAAAAACAAAAAAAAAAAACAAACAAAAAAAAAAACAAAGTGAAAGTGTTTCAATATTCAAGATTGAAAAAATGGACAAAAGAATCTGTCTTCTGTTCTCATGTGGTCTTCATTTATCATGGTCTGTTATTCCTTGTTCTCCCTTTCTGTTCTTGATCCACCTGGGATCTCCTTCTCTCCTAAGCTTTCTTTCCCTCAAATCTTGCCCTTCATTACTCCCACTGTTGTCTAGGTTGTTCATGTAGATCTCATCCATTTCTCTGTCATTGGGTTGATCCCTGGGTCTTTCCCTGGAGTTGTGTAGAAGTTTAGTCATCTTTGTTTTACATCTAGTATCCTCCTATGAGTGAGTACATACCATGTTTGTCCTTCTGAGTCTGGGTTACCTCACTCAGGATGATTTTTTTCTAGAGTACTCGAGAGGTCCCCAGAAATCCACAATGATATATCCTCTGTAGACTGCTGGCAGTGGTCGAGGGAGGGCCTGATCTGACCTAGTCTGGTGATCAGATGACTAAACACCCTAGCAGTCGTCTTGGAACTCTCATCCAATAACTGATGGAAGTGGATGCAGAGATACTCGGCCAGGCCCCAGGTGGAGTTCCAGGTGTCCAACTGTCGAGAAGGAGGAGGGACTGCAAGAGTGTGAATTGTTGAATCCAAGATTGCAAAAAGCACAGGGACAAATAGCCAATCGAATGGAAGCATATGAATTAGGAACCAATGGCTGTGGAGCCCCCAGCTGGATCAGGCCCTCTGGATAAGTGAGACAATTGAATAGCTTGATCTGTTTGGAAGGCTCCCAGGCTTTGGGAGCAGGACCTGTCCTTGGTTCATGAGCTGGCTGTTTGAAACCTTGGGCTTAACAGAGACACATGCTCAGCCTGGAAGGAGGGGACTGGACCTGCCTCTACTGAATCCACCAGGTTTAAATGAGTCCCCAGGGGAGTCTTGGTCCTGGAGGACATGGGAATGGAGGGGAGGGTCTGGGGTGAAGTGGGGTAGGGTGGGAGGGGGGAGGACAGGGGAACACATGGCTGATGTATAAAATTAATACACATAATAATAATAAAAAACAATAAAGTTAAAAAAAAGAATCTGTCTTCTCAATAGCCAATGAAATGTCAAACCTTGTCAGACTTTTTACATTCTATAATGATTCAAGCTGGAGATTAGACATCAATTGTGTTAGGTAAAAGGATTTCCCTCAGACTTATTGGCATAATTTTTTCATATGGCCTTTATTTTTATCGACTTTGGAAATAGTTTAAGATGCTAAGCAACACTTTCTATTCAGGTTACAAGGTTATTTAATCCAATAACTGCATCAGCTCTGTAGTGGACTACAGTGAGTGCCAATGGAAAAGGAAACAGATGTGACACTGATCCTCCTATCCAAGAATGTCAGTGTTCATGGCCAGAGCCCTAGGATGGGATTCTCTGTTTTCTACTGACTAACTGTGGATAAGTACCTACCCATTCACATTCCTAAAGTGATAATGGACTGTAAGAAAATGCTAGAAACCAAGTTCATTAGAAACTAGAAACTTCTCTTGTCCCCAGTACTACAAAGAAGAGTGGTTCAAAGGTTGGTAATCTTGATTGGATAGACATATATTTTTGTGTCCCACTGCTGAAATTATTCTTAAAAATGAGGACAAGGTTGGTTGTTTGTTCTGTGCAGCCAAGAAAAGGAGACAATAATTCATGGGAAGTTGGAATTGGTTCAGGAAAACTAACGTTCCAGACTTGGGGCTATTTATTCCTGTGAATCATCATCAGCATTGGGAAGAATTCTACATAGGCTCTCACACATAAATAGGTGCAGAACACATACATATGCAACCCAATTCTGGTTACCCATCAGTAAGAAAATATAGGGCTGGAAAACTACTTAATCATAGACTTGTTTCCAATGTGAAAAATGAATCCTGACATAGAGCCCAGCATTCAATGATATACTTCGTTGGTCCCAGCTCTTGGGAGTAGGAAGCAGGAATTCCAGTTAGAGCTCCATGAGACCAGAATTTTATCAGTAAATAAATCTAATTTTGCATATGAACTCAAACAAGAGATTGTTCATCAGGGCTATTGTTGATATGTACTTTGCATGATCTTTCCATGTAGATCAAATTGAAATATTATAGTTAGCCACTTAATTTCTTTATGTTCTAGTTGACACCATTTAACCCAATCTGGAGTTTATTTCATCCACTCTGGATAGCAAGATAAGGCACAATAAATCACACTTATGATCCCATTCAATCAGCAAGAAATATTTGCCTGTCCACCACATTCACAGTGTTGTAGTAGGCTGTATTTTTCTTTTCAGCAACTGTTTATTTAATGTAAAGAAGACTCTGGGTTAGTTCCACATGAAATAAAACAAAAGCTTGGTAGTAACTTATTTTGATCCCAAAAGCTATTTTTTCCCAGGCTTTCTTTCATTGCTATTTTAAATGTTTACTGGTTTAGTCACCATTCTGTTTAACACAAGGTACCTTAGACACTGACCCCATCTTAATTTCCACCCATCTCATCAACAAAACCCACAGAAGATAACAACACACTTTGATTTGTGTAGTTTAATGTTTGATCTGTATTCAATGAAGAAACTTCTTCCTTGAAAACAGCATGGTATCCTAAAATAATGGCTTAAAATATTTATTTGTAATTGGAAATGGCAGGCAGACTCTTAATCGTGGTATAGTTTAATTATAGCAATATAAGTATAATTAGCACCCTTGTAACAAATTGCTAATTTACATGTTGAATTGTCTTGCTTCAGTTTTCAAAATAAAAGTTCTATACATTAAAAAATATAAAAATAAATAAATCTAATTTTGAAAACACTTAGGAAATCCTGAGGACAATATATTAAACATAGTTTCGTAAGTTAATGGAGTACAGAGTTTATTACTCCCAACACACATGTTCAATATGAATTTGAGTTATAGCACATAAAACTATGTACATTAAAAAAGTATTAGTGAAGAACACAGCTAATATACCTAATCTTTGGAACACCCAAAGCATACATATAATTAGAAATTATATTTTGCAATATTGTGGCAAAGTCAAAAATTTCAAACTATTGTACACTTCAATAACAAATGTAGGCCTTTTCAGGTAGTATGTTAATTTGGTTCAATGTGGGATATTGGTGTTTTCTCAGAGGTCACTTGTATTTCTGGGTGTTGCTGCTACAGTAGCATCTCAGAGTCCAGCAAAAACACTGGCACCACAAGCCACAATGTGTAATTGGAAATGTTTTTGGACCACTAGCTCCCAAATAATGACATAGAGACTTCTTATTAAGTATAAAAGCTTAGCCTTAACTTAGGCTTGTTCTCAACTAGCTCTAACAAGTTAATTAACCCATTTATATTACTCTACTTTCTCCCATTATGCTTCCTAACTCTCCTACATACTGTACATCTGAGCTTCCTCTATATCTCCCTTTCAAAGTTCCCAACCTCTCAGATTCTTCACCAAGTTCCTCTCTCTGCTGGGAATTCCTGTTCTTCCTCTCCTGCATAGCTATGGGTCATTTGATTCTTTATTAAGCCAATCAGAATGTGTCTTAATTGATGAGGTAAAACAGACATAGTTTTACACAGTGTGATCAATCCTCTCCTGCCTAGCTATGGGTCATTTGATTCTTTATTAACCCAATCAGAATGTGTCTTAATTGATGAGGTAAAACAGACATAGTTTTACACAGTGTGATCAAAATCCTGCAACAACAATGCAGGAAGAAGTAAATGTTTAAAATCTGAGAGAAGGGTTGTATTGAACATGAAATGCCTTAGAATATTTTTTTTATTACTCAGTTGAATCATTGCATGTAAAAATGCAGGGACTTCTGTGTGTGAGTATATGTAGCTATACTCCAAACTCTAAACTTTAATGACTAAATTATACAGTGTTCTAAACCTATGTTTTTAAGTAGTAGAATGAAGTCTATTTGTCAAAGTTGAAAGATTTGCACCTTTCATATACTAGAGGTTGTTAGGCCACCCATTTACACAGTGCTGCACATTCTGCAAAAATACAATAAGATATTATCATCAGATTTTGCAACCTGAACAAGTGTTGATAGAGAATTCTGATTTCACTGTTTAGTTTCTTCCCCCAAGAGATGCAGACAGTCCCTGATGAAGGACTACTCTGTACTCCTTCCCTAAATTGAAATCTTTTATAAAAATATGAATTCCTAAAGTCTTGTGTGTATTCTCTGAAGCCCAATGACTTCCTCCTTAGGATCAGTGCGCAGGTCAGGAAATTTAAATCACATCTCTTAAACATCTATCTGCACAGGATCCCACAAAGATGAGGTCTCTGGTTATCTTATCCCATTGTCTCCATCTGTACATTCTCTTTTCTGTCCTGTAGGGTGGACTGGCTATGTGTTATTATTGCCCTCTACTGGACAGATGGGCAATAGGCTAAGGCAGAGTCAAGGAAAAACTATAAGGCTGATAGTGCAAATCACAGTGTGCTAGGAAAAACAAACATGGAAGACTAAGACTCAAGTGCTCCTCACTCTGCCTGATCATCAAAAAAAGAATAATTGTGCAAATATTGTCAGATACACATGTCTAAGCACATAAACCCCCCCCCCCAATTCTTGCAATCAAGAAATAAGGAAATTTTGACAAAAAGGAACTAAATGTAGATGCAAGAGTGTGGAAAGTTTGTTAATTCCTTTGGATACTTTCTGTCTATATTCACAGATATTATGACTTAGAGCAGATACATCAGAGTTATTCTTAGTCAAAAGTTTCTTTCACACACATATCCTACTTAAGATATTAGGCTGAAATATGCTCAGGAAATTAAATTGGTATGCAGTAGAAAGGATCATCCACTATGAAGCCACTTAGTAACACTCTGTTGAATAGCCCGCACACTTCACTATATGGAGTACATTGTAGTGTACCAATGCTTTGAGCTATGGATTGCTGCCCCTGCTCAGCAACAAGGACATTTACAATTTAAAATAAGTTTTCTACTGAGCATGCAGGCTTTGTGAAAATTATAGTGAAAAGTTCAGTTGAGCCATTTTAAGTAGCCTCACAGGAAATTGAGAACTGTGTATATGTGTTTGTAATAAATATGTGCATCAAAATACAAATTTAGGGGCTTGAGAAATGGCTCAGCAGTTAAGAGTACTGGCTGCTCTTTCAGAGGACCTGAGTTCAGTTCCCAGCACACACATGGCAACTCACACCTGTCTATTTCTCCAGTTCCAGGGTTTCTGACTCCCTCACACAGACATACATGAAGTCAAAATACCAATCAACATAAAATTTAATAAATTAAAAAAAACAGGCAGTGGTGGGGCACACCTTTAATCCCAGCTCTTGGAAGACAGAGGCAGGCAGATCTCTGTGTGTTTGAGGCCAGCCTGGTCTACAGAGTGAGTTCTAAGACAGCCATGACTGTTATACAAAGAAACCCTGTCTAAAAAAAAAGAAGAAAAAGAAAAATAGATAAAAATACAAATTTTAAAAGTTTGATCAAATATTTTACTATTTCATAAGTAAGAAATAGGACTAGTTATGAATAAATAAGTAACTCTTAGAAAAATCAATGTAAATAAATAATAATGTTAATTCTACAAATGTACAGGCAGTTTGAGCTTTAGGCTTACTTGTCAAATTTTACTCAAATAAAAATTTTAGACTTAATTCAATTAGCAGAATATAAAACAACTTTATGATTATTTCTGTTGCAAAGCATGTCAGAGAATATCAGACTCCTTTCTTACCTTTGGGTTTTCCCTCTTTTTCTAGGACTGAGCTCTCTGAAGAAACTATTCAAAAGTAATATGCTACATTTAGCAGATGGATGTGTTTCACTTTGCAGAATTTGGAAAATTGAAATATGTACACCATACTATCGATACTTATTCAGGATTTTAATGGGCAACTGATTTGAGTTCTGAAAAAGCTGATTCTGTAATCACTCATTTGCTAGAAGTTATGGCCATCATAGGTATACCTGCACAAATTAAAACTGACAATGCTCCAGCATATGTCTCTATTAAAATGAAACAGTTTTTTGCTTATTATAATATAAAGCATATTACAGGTATACCACATAATCCTACAGGCCAAGCAGATATAGAAAGATCCAACAGAACTCTAAAGGACATGATAAATAAACAGAAAGGGGCAACAAAACCCCCCAGAAATAGACTACACAATGCTCTATTAACTTTGAATTTTCTCAATGCTAATGAGAAAGGAACAACAGCTGCAGAGAGACATTGGTTAATAGAAAAAAACTACAGAATTAAATCAGCCTATATACTTCAAGGATGTGCTGACCTCAGAATGGAAACCAGGGTATGTGTTACATTGGGGACGAGGTTTTGCTTTTGTTTCTGCAGGAGAAGATAAGCTGTGGGTACCATCAAAATTGATAAAGGTTCGATTTGAACAAGAGAGACCTCTTAATTAGAGGAGGTGATAGTTCATCAACCAACATGACCATCCAGTTTAAACTCACTTATACCATTAATACATGCCTTTTCATTTAATCAGATGCAACTTGCCAAAAGGAAACCTCCCCAAAATTAGTCTTGGGGAAGGGTTTTTGTTTTTATCTTTTAGGAGAATGAAGGCTAAGGAATCTGAAGAACACTGGACAAATGAGACAACTGAAGAAAAAGGACAAATCATCTGTCCCAGAAAAAAGAGTAAAATGGCCTATTGGTATATCATCTACAAAATTTCACAAATCTTCCTAAATATTTGTTTTTGCTCTTCTCTAAAAAATTAATAAGATTGGTCTTCTCGTAGTCTCAGTTCAATTAAAGTTTAAAGCTGACTTTTCAATGAAAGTTGGAGAATGGCTCTCTCCTCCTTTAAACTCAAGCATGTTGTTAAAAGGAAAATGAAAACTCCCTGTATCATACCAGAAGAAAGAGCCATCTTCTGACATGGTACAGGAGAAAAACCATATTAATTAAGGGACTATTCCATTACTAATCTCAATTCTTTGATTCTATTCTGATTCTTTAAACTTTTCTTAAAGTGGTAATTTTATATCAAATTTTTCAAGATATGTATATATTTTAAACTTTGTTAAGATAATAATGGCCATGTGGAGTATTAATTAATTCTAGAGAAAAGGCTTCAATTAGCTGCCTATACATGTCTTTGTGTTTGAGTCTCTTTTTAGTTTTCTGCAGAAAATCACAGCCAGGCCTCTAACATCAACTGAAATCTCCAGGAAGAAGATGGGGCCCCACAACGACAATTCCACATGGAAAATATTATCACTAAGCTGACAAACATCATCTACAGATCAGCTTTGGACTACAAAGTGCTTAGACCAAATTCTGAGATGGCTAGCTGAGATGATCCAGTTTCAAAGACTACTTGAATAAGGACTTGAGATAAACCCTGAACTTTGGAATTATGGATAACAAAGAATATAGTTACCTTTCCTAGAATTTGTCAATTAACCCAGAATTTCAGAATAAAGACAACCCAGCAGGAAGCAATTTTAAGAATACAATGCCCACATTCCCAAAGGGGTGATGTGAGGTGGGTGGTTTTTTGGTATTTTTATGGGTATTGGGTCTGTGATAGTTTTCATTGTTTAGGAGGGTTGGTTACAAGTTGTTAAGGGTTAGGAAAAGGGCTAAGCAAAAGGTGCTTGTTTAAACAAAAAGAAAGAAAAAAGAAAAAGACAATTACTAGTTTTAAATACCTTACATTGGATTAGATTGTTTTATATTGTATACAAATTATTATCATTATTGAGATTGAAATTGTTAGAATATGCCATATACATATTTCTAATCTTGCTCGAGATATTGTATTTATACCATTCATTTAACAATGTAATGCAATTTGCTAATCCTTGAATGTTAGTATTACCAACTATTAGGATATATAGAAATGAAAGTTAGTGGTTAGACATTACAATTGAACTTGTAGTCATATTAGGTGTGTTTTCAAGATCAAACAGATATATTTTAGATAGACAGATCATCTTCAAACCCTTCAGAGATCTACAGAATATGGCATTTAAAATATTTTAATAACTTAGGAATTTTTCTTTTTTGCTATGACTATGAGACATGTTGGTTCTTGGCAGTACCAATCTACTTCAGAGAAAATATGGCCATTGAAAAAACTGCATATGGAGTTAACTTTCATTGTGGCAAAAGTTAGCCACTGGACAACAAAGTATCCTCAAATCAACTGCTGACAAACAGGACAGACAGGACATGAAACAAAGGACTACTGATTCTTGCCAAAACAAGTGTGGTTGTGGCTTTAACAAAAGGCATCTTCTGAAGCCAGGACAATATGGCACCATCCCTGAAGTGAGTGGCCTTTGCAATCTGTAAAAGGTACGGTGCCCTTTTCTTCGAAGGCAGCTGAACAGGGAGTGGGCCAATGGCTTCTGATGTACAATTGAACACCAGATGAAACAGTTGTTCTTAAAGAATAACTAAGCTCACCCCTCTCAATAGTAGACAGGCATTTATTAGAGGGATGTGGAGATGAACGGGATGCCGAGATGAAGCCACATATACACAGCCAAGAAAAAATGGACAGCTGAATTGAAAAAAAAACATCAATAATTTCCAGAATTTAAAATCCTGAATCATGACATGACACTAATGGAGTTCAGGTGTTTCTGGTACATGGACTGCTCTCACCAACTGTGAGGTCAAACTGTTGACTTTGTATACATCCTAGTTCACAAATGAGTCTGTCAGATACGCTAAGCCTATAGGCTAAAGATGATGCCCCAACACTGTGGAGAAACCTCAGGTGACTGTCCAGGCAGCTGGCTGTTTCTGTCAACTCACATTTTTTTTCTTTTGGAAGCTGCTTGCATGCACTTCCTGTTTTCATTTTTGTTAGGTAGTATTATTTCCTTCTTGGGTCTCTGAGGGAGGTAAAGATCAGTTAGTTATAGTTATAATTATCTTTGTTAAGGATTTCAGAAAAACTCACTAAGAGCTGTAAGTGTATAAATTTGAAAGACGTTATAAGACAGTTCCATTAGCAATATTAAGTTAGGATAGAAAGTGAATCAGGTACATTTTGGACTTACCAAAATAGGAAAGATAATGGAATTATTTTCTCTGCATTTGTCGAATGCAAATGGACTAGACATTGTTTAGGTATTTATTGTTTGTATACATGGTATATATAGTTATTGTACTTTTGTATATAGTTTTTCTTATATTAGTTATAACTTTTTCCTTTTTTTTCTTTTTATTGAAATAGAAAAGGGGAAATATAGTGATATTTTATTTGTATTGAAATGTGATTTTATTTGTATGTTAATAAAGTTGCCTTGAGGTCAGAGCAAGCCAGAGCAGAAACTGGGTGGTAGTGGTGCACACCTTTAATCCCAGCACTTGGGAGGCAGAGCTAGGTAGATCTCTGTGTGTTCAAGGACACAGCCAGCATTGCAGACACACGCCTTTAATCTCAATACCAACCATAGAAGACCTGGAGGTCTGTATAAACAGGCAGTGATGAGGAGGTCATGTGGCTGGGTTTACAACCAATGAGAAAACAGAACAGGAAGTCTATAAAAAAGACAGAACACACAGAAGTAGGTCTCTTGCAGAGAGGAAGGACAGCAGAAGCAGTAAAGGGTAAGGTTTTCTGCTCTTGCTCTGACCTTGTGGTTTTTAACTCTGCAATTGTTCTGTGTTTCTTATTTAATAAGATGGTTACATCTACAGGTCTCTCATATCATCCAGCCACTATAAATCAAGATGCAGCAAGACCAGACACCCCCCTCCTATTGACGTTGGACAGGGCCAGGAGGATATAAGTGCTCCAAAATCAAGTAACAGAATCAGAGTCAGCCCCTCCTCTCACTGTTAGGAGGCCCTCAAGAAGACCAAGTGACATAACTGTAACATACATGTTCAGAGGTCAGCCCCAACAAGTTCTCTGGTTGGTGGTTCAGTAAGAGGATAGATATTTAGAAATTTTTGTTTGTTTGTTTTTCTGTCCTGTTTCTGCTAAAACCTCCCATTGGTCTTCAAACCTGGGCAAACATACCGCCTTTTAGCAGATGAAGACACAGGGTAAGAACATGGGTCACCGATCCTCTCAATTCTGCCTCCCTGGGTGGTTTATGGTATGGCTTGTGAGAGGAGCTTTAGCGCACTCTAGGCAGTAATAATTTGCAATATCTTCAGATCCCAGGCTGCTGATGCTGAGAGAAAAACCTATCCCAGTACCACTGCCACTGAACCTCAATGGGATGCCTGATTGTGACTGAAATCTGTAACTTAGGAGTAGCGTAGAAGTTATTTGTTAATGCCTTGACTTGCCTGGCAGGTGATGATGGCTCTGTTTCCCAGAGACACAAAAAGTGAGCATGGAGACTGGTCATCATACTGGGCAACTGAGATAGGAAATTTGAATAATCATTCCTACACCATTAACTCTGCTCAAAGACAACATTTCTGAAGGACCAGGAATCCCTGGTCACACACTGTTTTTAGTAAATATACCATGATTGAAGTCCTTACCATGAAGCTAGAGCAGCAGGAGCTCTGAGAACTGAATAGAATATCCTTATGTCTGTTTTGTGCCCTCACCAAAAATAACACTTGTGTATGATCAGTTTGTTAAATCTTTAGAGCAATTGGATATTATCTCAGCACATGCAGACCATCAGCATTTTGGCAGAGCTGGCACAGCTGCAGGGTGTCCTTTCTTCAGTATGTCAGCACAAGTGTGGTGTCCCCTGACATCTTAGGTAAGACTAGCCCAGAACAGATTCATCTCCAGAGAAGGTGCTCTTCTTTGTAGGGCCAAAGAATGATCTTAAAATGCATTCATTTCATGCTGTTTTAAAATCTCTCCCATGTTCAGTACACCATTCCTTTGCTATGTTTCTGTGTATGTCAGGGGCGTCAGGTTTGAAACATTCCCACAAAGTTCAAGAAAATTATAAGCTCCTTTCATAGTTACCTGAAGATATCACTGAAGTCAAACTGCTTTCTTGTTTATGATGAGTCCTGATTCTCTCTATTTATCAGAATTAGAATAGACCAATACTGGGAGGCATCTTTTCTAAGGAATGACAGATTCTCAAATCACTACTCCACCCCCTTCATGGACCAATGAATCTTATTTTATGATTCTTTAACTATCCAAGAGGAACTCTTGTCAAGGCCACAGGCCAACCAAGATCCTAGATTTTCTTATTACAAAAAAAAAAAACCACTTTGATTTTTATGTGTGGGATTATTTGCCTCTGTATATATGTGTGTGTGCCATATATGCATATATTATCTCTGGAGACCAGAAGAGGGTGTTGGTTGCCCTGTATCTGGAATTACAGATGGTTGAGATCTGCCAGGTGGATCCTGGGAACAGAAGCCAGATCCTTTGCAGTAATAACCAGTCAGTACTCAGAACTGCTAAGCTCTCGCTCTAGCCCTAATTATATTCTTTTCCATCTGAACCATATTAGCTCTTTTCCTAGATCAGACAGACATTATAATAGTGTGTGTGTATGTGTGTGTGTGTGTGTGTGTGTGTGTGTGCAATGTCTAATATTCCTGTTATGTCTCTGATTAGTGCTCTTGATTTTTGTCTCCTCTTAAAATAAACCATTGTCTTTAGGTGGCAGATATTTAGAGTTTTTCTCTATAAATATAAATCATTCATATAATTGAATATAGTATGGTTTCCTAAACCTTAATTTTTTTCTAGCACCAAATATCTCCCAGATCCTAAGAGAACATAGTTCTTGGTGGCTGGTTTAGAACAGTGGTGATTAGGTTAATAAAAAAAAATGAACATGTAAGGAATGAAATATGAGAACTTTGTATGAGGAGGGACAGACATGGTAAGGAAATTTAGCAGACTAGGAGTGATCCAGCTCCTCTGTAGCCCACTCCCAGGTTCCAGAAAGAATCTTCGACCAGTTCTCTCTATATACATATTCTTTTCTGCTCTCATGCTTAGATCCTCTCTATCCCTTTTCCTCTTGTCCTATCCTAGTTCTAACTAAGCTCCTTTTGCCTCATCCTCATCTTCATCTTCATTTCTTTTCATCTTGGTCCTTTCTGTTTCTCTCTTGTAACCAGTCTTCTTCCCCACAGCCTGACTAATACAAAAGCTTCCAAAGACCCTAGAACAGCTGTAAAAGACCACTTCATTTACAGCCCTAAAGGGAGTGAATAGAGGAGGTGGGGTCAGATAAGGCCTGGAATAAGTCAGAAGGGGAATTTATGTTGTGCAAGCGCAGCAGGACATAGTCACTTCTGCCTAATCATTTCCAGGTCAAAACGTCTCATGTGACCAAGACCCGTGGCTTTGCGTGGTTGTGTAAAGCTTGCAGCACAACCATGTGATCTATGTGCATGTGTGGAATAGCCACATGGGCCTGTGTGTGCAGTTGCAGCCCAGCCTTTATAAGCCGGCACCATGATTCCCAGCCACACCTCACTCATGTGTCTTTCCACAGCCCTGTGCACATCTGTCCCTCTCCCTTATCTTAATAAAACTCTTGTGAGTGGATTCTGTAGGGTTTGGGGTGTTTCCTCGAAGGGAGGAAACAATGTGCTCAAAATATATTCTTATAAATAGTTGTATGAGTCTACCATAAATGTACTCATTCAATCTAGAATCTTATAGGTGGTTAGGTAATTGGATTTATAGATCATTAAAATAAAACAATCTCTATTTTTCCTGTGCTGCCATATACTGGCAAGGTGGGGTAGGAAACCTGTCTCAAAGCTACTTTGCACTTGATATGCAAAACACCCTTTTGTTCTAAGTCAGTAGCTCTGGAATGCCATTTGGCCTGAGAGAGAAAGGAGAGCCTGAGCTTCATTTGCACATGAAATAAAGTTATGCATCTGCACATCCACCTGTCTCCTAAGCCAGAGACAGGTGTTGTCTCTGTAAGGGTGTTACCTTCTTTCAGATCAGCAGTTGGTCTGAGAAGCTTATACTCTTTGCTGTTATAGCGTAGGGCTTATGGGCACACAAGCAATTGATAGTAGGAAATAGCTGATATATTAAAAGTGGAATAACATCAAATATTACTTGATATTTGACTTTTCTCCAGAAGAATTCCTTGGTCCTTCTAGGTACAGCTTTATCAGTTATAACTGAATCGCTACTTCATATTCTTGTGGCCTGTAGTGTTAGGGTGGGCGTCCAAAACAGAGAGCTTCACTCCAATATCGGGTCACAAAAGAAGCTTTATTTAGCACGAGCTTGTGGGCCACCAGCCCGAGAAGTAACTGGTGACCCCAAGTCTAAGGCTCGCAGGCCTTTTATGAGGCAGTTCTATCAGGGCAGGGGAGCGGAGGCATCCAGAGTGCAGACATCTGGAGGCCAGATGTCTCCACAGTCTTTCTCAGAGTCTGGGTGGGTAAACGAATTCCAAGCTTATCTAGCAAGGGGTTATTTGGCAAGCATTCTTCTCAAGCAATTTATCTTGCCAGCACAACTGCAGGTGGTTATCCTGCAAGCATCCTGTTAGCACAGCATGATGGGCTAACTTTCTAGTATGGGGCATGGGAGCAGAATGCAGTACTTTTCCACCGAATCTACAATTAGCAGAGCTGGTGGGGGGTGTCTCCTTATTTCTCTTACAATGGTCTTTCATTAGCAGGGAACACAGAGTGTTCTTGCATGTTAGTAGAGGTATGATGCTCTCATTGTGTGTGTGTCCATGAGAAGGTGAATGAGGAAAGTTTAACAATGAATACGTCAATTGTGTAGGAGACAGAAGAGAACCATATAGGACCACAGGTAAGATAATGGGTCTAGAAGAGTTATCAAAATATAAAAGGTGAGTGAGTACACTAGCAAGGAAGATATACAATATAATTTTTACAACTGCATTAAAATTTTACTTTGTACATAAAATACAATATTAAATAATCATGGCTTTATACACTCACCAGAAAAACAGCCATTGAGAGATGAAGTAAGGGGTAGAATATCCTCTATTGACTCTGGAGGCATCATCAGCTGCACACAGCCTGATGCTGACTGATTGAAATGGATCCTGAGTTCTGACATTTATGACTGTGAGAACTTGCATCCTTCTTGCATCAAACAATGGGTTCTTGGTAAATTTCTACAACAGTCTATGGAAACAAATAGAAATTGGGCTCAAATGAAAGTATAATGCCAGAGCATGAGCCCCTCCCCCCCAACAAGACCACCAAGGAGCCAACTTCCAATGCAAAAACAATAGGTTTTGTTTATTCCAGCCTAGTCCCGAGCACTCACTTTAATGGGTTTATAAAGGAAAGGTTTATGTGTAGAGAGTTACATATCTTGGGATTGGATGAGGGGGTTCGGGATGAGGTAGTTCTTTGAAGTTACTGGCTTAACTATAAGCATGAGGTTACTAATGGCTAACAGGATGCAGGGTATCTACAGAGACATAAATTTTTTACTCCCTATGTCATGCTTTTGCTGAACCCAGGATATATACATTCAGATTTATTTTTCCAGTCCTATTCTCCAATGAGGTCAACTTCTGGCCAGTTGAGTCCATTACTCCCTATATCTTGCTTTGACAAGGCCAGGATATATAGATTTATTGTTCCAGCCTTTTCTTCCCATGAGTTCAACTTCTGGTCAGTTCTAAAATTGCTGCTCAGTAAATACCTTTAGAGGAGCAGGGGGAAGGAGCATCTCTTGAGATGGCTACTGATTTTTTCTTTTAAAAAAAAAAAAAAAACCTCAGTTTAAGCTGCCTTTTTTGTTTAATCTTATAATCTTTTTGTTTAAATTTCCAATGTTATAGATGAAGAGATGGATAATTTTTATAAGGTAGAAAAATATCTGTGTGAAATTCCACAATAGAAGTATGGAACACATGGTAATTATGTAAAGAACACTAATGATTGGAAAATTACATGTGGCTAGTATCATCTTCCATAGCATCTTAACTCTAAAGTATCTAAAAGTATATAAAACTAAACAGTGTATGTGTGTGTGTGTGTGTGTGTGTGTGTGTGTGTGTGTGTGTGATTATTTATAATTAAAAAAATAATAATGCTTCATTGTGGATCATGGATACACTTATTCTCCGCATTGTAGAGAAGATACCCAGTCCTTAGTGTAGATGTAACCATCTTGTTAAATAAGAAGCACAAAACAATTGCAGAGTTAAAAACCACAAGGTCAGAGCAAGAACAGAAAACCTTACCCTTCAGTGTGTCTGCTGTCTTTCCTCTTTGCAAGATACCTCCTTCTGTGTGTCCTGTCTTTTTTATAGATTTTCTGTTCTGTTTTCTCATTGGTTGTAAACCCAGCCACATGACCTCCTCATTACTGCCTGTGTGTCAGACCTCCAGATCTTCTATGGTTGGTATTGAGATTAAAGGTGTGTGTCTGCCATGCTGGCTGTGTCCTTGAACACACAGAGATCTACCTAGCTCTGCCTCTCAAGTGCTAGGATTAAAGGTGTGCACCACTACCACCCAGCTTCTGCTCTGGCTTGCTCTGACATCAGGGCAACTTTATTAACATACAAATAAAATCACATTTCAATACAAATAAAATATCAGTATACCTTAGAACACACAGGTAATTTCCCCAGAATCACATGGTTACTGATGCTGAGTAGAAACTCTCAGACCTAAGATACCTCCTTTCTGTGTGAGAATCTAATCCAAAAGAACAATACATAGAATAAAAAACAGGAAAGGAACAAATCCAGAAATAAAATGTGAAAGTCATAGCTTCCCACTGCCTCTGTCCCATAGCATGCTCACCTAGAGTTCTATTCCTAAAAATTCCTCCCTCCTCCAAGCTTCTCAAGTGTCAATGATTCTTTTGTTTGAAACTAGACAGTAGTTTTGGCTGAATCATGCTTTATTCTGACACTTTCTTCCACCTTACTCAGGCATTCCTTAACATATTCTGTTTTGTAAACCTTACCTGTCCTCCCAACATGAAATGAATGTACAAACATTGCCGAGGAATCCCTCTTCTCCTCCACTGAGGGTCCAGGAGCTGACCTGGAGACACTGTCACATGCTGATGGCACAGGAGCTCACCGAGTTATATATTACCTAGAAAATGTTTATCTAAGAAAAATTGAGCTATTATTTTTTCATAAGCAATGCTCCATGTTTCTTGTCAAAGTGCAATAATTTGTAAGAAATTGCAGTCTTTTATTGAGAACAAAGGAGACCTACCATTTCTGGGAAGCAACATCCTCTCCACTTCTATCAATCCCCCTTTATACTCAGATTAGTATCTCTAACATCATTGATTTCAAAAGATGCACATTGATTATCTCAGTGCTCCTGGAATCACAATTCTTACTGAGCCAAAAATCAAAGAATTAGTGTGACTGAGTTCCTCTGGAATTCTGGCTTAGATGATCTGATTCATGATCAGTATTGTAAGGTAAAAGGGGAAGGGAGGAAATAACTAGAATCTTTGGTGAAAGTTAATTCCCACAACTTTCTTTGTTTCCTGGTAATCTTTTAATAGGCCAAACATTTTGAGGGTCCAATGTTGTTAATCACAGGTGCTGTAATTGCAAGACAACACCTTATATATCATGGCTAGAATACACAGTACCACCACACAGCTCTAGCATTGATACACCTTATTCAATACACATTAGCTGAACTTAATATTGAGTCAAAAACAAGTCCAATGTGAGGAGCATTGGACAGATAAGTTGTATATAGTATTCAAAAACAACAGTACCTGAAATCAAGAAAAACATGTGGACTATTGCATATAAAAGAAGAGTGAAGAGACCTGGGGTAAGGTATCTGGTTAGCCTGGATCATTCTGTGTGTGCAGACATGAAGACATTGGCAAAGGAAGTATAAGAGATGATATACCTGGGTACAAAAGATACGTTGGGAACAATACACAAAATGTGAAACAGATGTGAAAACTAGACCAAAACCTGCAATGCCGATGATCTCTTTTGTAGTTTTATTGGATTAACATAGGACAAAATAATTAGTAGGAAATATGCAGTAAAATTTGGACGGTTGACTTGTGTCTTGCCCAAATGATTACAGTGAGAGACAAATCATTATGATCTTTATTTTCAAAGAATGGAATTTTCACCTACTTTTTTTTAAAGAATAAATATCAGATCTAAAAAGTGTTCCATATTGTGTTATTTCAGATACTTGTTGTTGAATCCTTCTCTTTGTACTTTCATTATCAAATAGCAAGGACATGAAATTGAGGAAAGTGTAGAAGAATTGGTATATCTTGGAAGTATACTTCTGGGGGTACTGGTGATGAGGGGACTTGACAGTCTAGTCATCCTTTGTTTTACATCTAGTATCCACCTGTGTTCATAGCAGCATTATTTGGAATAGCCAGAACCTGGAAACAACCTAGATGCCCTTCAACTGAAGAATGGATAAATAAAATGTGATACAAATACACAATGGAGTACTACTCAGCAGAGAAAAACAATGACATCATAAGGTTTGCAGGCAAATGAATGGATGTAGAAAAAAGTCATCCTCAGTGAGTTAACCCAGACTCAGAAAGACAAACATGGTATGTACTCACTCAAATGAGCATTTCTTAGGGTGTTTATCTCCAGTTTTGGAAAGGATGGGTTATGTGAAGAAAAAAACAGAAAGATTGGGCTGGTATCTTGAAGCATCTAAAGAATATCATGAAATATATACAATGCACACAGAACTAGGAAGGGACCTCAGGTAACTGAGAAGATTCTCACTATTGGATGGCTTTGATGAAAGTAACTTGGCAGAGCCCTGATGAAAGGAAGAACACAAGATTGCTTGTTTGAGGGTTTTAAGTGCTTTCTATGTTCACTTTAAGAACAGTACCAGATAAAAGATAAAATGAGTAAAGTAGATACAACTCATGAAAGAGGATATAAAGCTAGTTGTTTTTCTAATTATTTGATAGACTTTTTGCTTTGGGTGATGGCTGTGTACATGAAATACATTTGAAAATGTAAAATCTAGTACAAAGCTCCACTTCCTTCTATTCTAACTCTGTAGAAATCCACTCACTTTATAGACTTTGCTTGTGGATAATTTTGATATGCAATGCTATTTATCTGCAAAATTCTTATGATAAAGTTTAGAATTTTCTTTTTTAAATGCATATGAATGTACAAGGCTTCTATAAATTTCTGGGATAACTTTAGAAAGTCAGTCACCATCCTCAATACCCATGTACGAGCATGAAGAGGAACAGGGAGTGGTAAAAACTACACAACACCTACATATTCCTGCACTGAAACTGTTCTTTGACCCACAGAAAGAAACATGCTCTCTGAAAGCAGGTCTGTTTTGCTCCTCTCTGTCCTGAATACCTGAGCACTCCTATGCTTATGCTGAGTTCCTGAGATGAGCCCAGCCAATCCTGTAGGTGGCTCCAGTCCCACATACCTCTGCTGATTTGCATGTAGTCAGAACCCAGCACACTATTATAAGGATTTCTTCAGAAGGTGTTGACTGCAGGTGCAGAAGTCATTCTCAGTGAAGATACAGCATCAGCATGAGGGTCCTTGGTGAGATTCTGGGGCTGCTGCTGCTCTGTTTTTCAGGTAAGGAAGACAGACATGGAGAACAGTATGGTGAGTGCTGCCTGACTTTTTATGGAAGTTGTGTCATAATATGGTTAACGCCATATGTTTGTTGTGTATTTCAACCACAGGTGTGAGATGTGATATCCAGATAACCCAGTCTCTATCTATTCTGTCTGCATCTCTTGGAGACAGAGTCACCGTCACTTGCCGTGCCAGCCAGAACATTAATAGTTGGTTAGCCTGGTACCAGCAGAAACCAGGGAGTGCTCCTAAACCCTTAATCTATAAGACATCCCAATTGCATATGGGAGTCCCATCAAGATTCAGTGGCAGTGGATTTGGGACAGATTACTCTCTCGTGATCAGCAGCCTGCAGCCTGAAGGTATTGCCACTTATTACTGTCTACAACATCAAAGTACCCCTCTCACAGTGATACAAGTCATAACACAAACCTCCCAGGAGTGCAGTGAAGTAAGACTGAGCTGCCGCAGCTGCTTCTCTTAGAGCCTGCACCTGCTAATATTTTGTTATAAGATGGTCCTGGGCTTTGAAGGTCACTGAGCCAGTGCAGAAAACTGTCGTTGTGGCTCCTTTGCTCTTCCCTCTCCTCTCAGACCCAAGACCACAGACAGAACAAAATATCTTACATTTTTTAAAGCAGTTACATTTATGTTTGAGTGATCATAGTTCTGCCATCCTTGCAATTCATACAGCAACAAGACACCTCTAAAGATACCTCCAGAAAAACTATTTTAATTCAGGAACAACTGTGTAGATAACAGAACCTCATGGTTTGTGACGTGCTATACTTCCTAAAGCTTTCATTTGAAATACCTGGTACCAGTTTTGGATATGATTATGGTGGGTTCTAGAATCCTTAGTTGTATGTGCCCAAGCTGGAAGAGGTAATTAGATGGAGACAGACCCTTGGATGTATATTATTTCTGGCTGTTTCAAACCGAGTTCTTACTTTCACACCATGGTGTTAATGCAGTGTCTTCAAATATCTTTCCCTCTATTTATGGCCTTAAAGCTCTAAAAAAAGCTTAGCCATAATAAATGTGTGCTTTTTAAGTTGTTTTTATCAGTTATTTTTATTACAGCAATGCAAGGTCACAAACTCAAGGAGTCTATTATTTCAAAGAAGCTGATATTAGAATTAGGAGTTTCTTAGTATCCATTCACATATATTGATCCATACCATTCTTTCCCCAGATTTGTCCAGGAAACCCAAGTTTTGTTTCTTGATGCTCCTTGTTCCCTGAAACAGAACATGGGTGATTTTCAGTCTCCTACCCTATCGGCCTGCTGTCGAATATTGCTTTTGTACACTGGTTTAATAAAACACTGATTGGCCAGGCAGGAAGTATAGGTGGGGTGAGAAGACTAAAGGAATGCTGGGAAGAGAAAGAGAATAGTCAGGAGTCACCAGCCAGACACAGAGGAGGCAAGATGACAAGGCAGAACTGAGAAAAGCTACCAAATCATGTGGCTAAACATATATAGAAATTATGGGTTAATTTAAGTGTAAGAGCTAGTCAGTAATAAGCCTGAGCAAATGGCCAAGCAGTTATAATTAAGATAAGCCTCTGTGTGTTTTCTTGGGGGATGTGAGTAGGAGAGATTTGTTCTGACAGTCAGCTAGCTGGGACACAGGCAATTTTCTGACTACATCAGCCCACAGATCTGTATGCAGATTATTAAGACTTTCAAGTTGTTTGACAGGGCTGTAATTGAGGACATTATAGAAAATGGAGAAATACAATATTGGAAGTATTGATAATGGGGAGAGTTGACAGTAGATTTCTTTTAACAAGTGAGGGATCCTTAGTAAGTTACATAGTGAGAAGAAAAGGAGGAATGACATTGATTGCATGGCAGTCTTTTAAATCTTCCCATTTCTTTAATATGCAAATGAGTTGGTACTCAATAAAGAAGGCAAAGAGCTAATTTTTATTTCTAATTGGCTCCCAGTTTATATAGATTAAAAGTATTAATTTATGGACTATTTTAGCCAATAATTTGATTTTCTAGTATGATTTCCCATAGTACTGCTCAATTAGCAGCCTTTTAATGAAAATTGAGAATCAAAATAAGAGAATGTAGTATCAGTTAGCAACTATAAGCAGATGCAGGATAGATGCAAAGACTATAGAATCACCATTATCGCCCACTGGACTATGGGAACATGTTCAGCTACTTTGTGTTTTTATTGACGAGAGAGCCTGGGGTTCTAGGGAATAATCAGAATCTACTTTACATACAGAAGCAACTTTGATAACTGATATCATCTTGTATAAGACAGTTAATGTACATAACATAGATTCCAAATTTCTGTGTTCCTTTTTATATGAAAATTTCTTTCATTTTTCTGTATAAGCCCAACTAATCATGCAATGTAGATGTCTAATACACATGGACCTATGTGCTTATGAAATGACGAGCAGAATACTTGTTTCTGTGCTATTGAAGCAGAAGAGAATGACACAAAGTTTGGATGCTGTTTCTACTTAAACCTGACAGCATACTCTAAACTCAGATTGTATCTGAAAATATTCTCAGTTGATGTAGATATATGCTAGAGCAGTCCAGGAATAGTGGTAGTCACCCAGTTTCCCACTTCTGTGTCTCTGAGAGGCTTATTTTCTGACTTGCACCACTGTGGTAGAAAAACCCCAATAATGATGACCATAATAAGTTGGAACACCTTCAGGCTCCAGGTTCATAATGATGAAGGTAGAAATCAGTCCACTGCCACTGTATCACAATGGGAACAAATCTTCCAATGTGGATGCACCATAGAGCTGGAGCTTAGGAGGTTTTCCTGTTTTCTACTGATATTATGCTGACAAGCAAGCAATGGTACCTTTTTCTCCCAAATTTTCAGATGAGGAGGGTAGAGTCTGGGCTATCTGGATGTCACATCTAAAAACAGACAATAAAGATACAAATCAAATGACCACAGGGATAAAGCAGAATTTCTCTGTTAAATGATAAATTACTTGAGCTACCCGACATCCCTACAGTAATTCATAAGTAACTTTATGTTGTTTTCCTTTTTTAAGAAAGGCAGAACAGAAGGAACCCAAGAAACTGCTTGAGGGCCTCATGTCTGTTTCCTGACTGCAACTGACAGCTCTCTGTGTGTGACCAGCCTTTGAAGAAGTCCTCATGGCTGAGGACTTGGCTATGGTACATGAAAACCATCAACAGTTTGTCAAGGTTGGCAACAGCTGCAGAACTGTCTCACTCAATAATTAGCCCATCCCCATATCTGTAGATTTCCTAGACTAAAAATATCACGCACATTTTTCTACAAAAAGTTAAATGTTAATCATGAGTCCTGAGAACAGCATGATGTTTTGAATAACTCCAGCTTCATTACATGCTTTCTTGCTATGTCCCATTGGGACAGGGTCATCCACCACAGCATAGTCTCAGAACTGTAAAGAAACTCACAGGCTCTTTTTTTGTTGTTGACTTAATGTTTTCTTTGCTCCATTTTCTATAATACTTGGTATGGAATAGAAGTTCAACAAAAACAGCCACCACAAGGTGAGAACTTTTCTCCAACACAGATGAAAATGGGCTGAGGTTTCTTACATTGTATCTCTCCTGCTTTGCCTTCTTCTTGTGACTTAGACTCTTCTCCTGCTCTCACCTACCATGAATGCTAATTTTCTTCCATCTTCTGTTGTTCTTCTTCCCTATCCAGCAAGAAGAAATATAAGAATACTTATTGGAGACTTTTATGTACCGGCCTTAAAGTCTCCCTTTAGGTTTCAAAACAGACTATACAATAAGTGAAGAAAAACTAGTATCTGAGGGGAAAGTAATGAATCTGCTCACACCATCTTCTTTTCACCCATATTTCTTTATTGTTCTAAATCTAATTATCTCTCTGCTGCTCTGTTTGTTCTAACCTTAGCCTTCAAAGTTTCCAGTTTTATACACATATAATCATCAATTCTGTGGCTAATGCAAGGTTACAAGGCTTGAAATTTTTCACTGTCATAAAGACAGATAAGAACTTCACAAAGCAATAACTGTCAGGTTTCCTTTATTAGTGACTTTTAAAAGCCCCAGTGAACTCTTAAAGGGAGAGAGACCTTAAATTAATACAGAAGTCTAAGAAGGAGAGAGGGAAATTAGTGTATAATACTGCATTCCTAAGTATGGCTACATAAAAATCTAATCAGCAAACAAAGGCGAAAATAAGTATAAAGAGTTAATAGCTTGGGTCAGTGCTTACCTATCTATTGGCAGGGTGAGCTCAGGTCATGCTTGTTTCCTATCTATCTGAATCTAAAAATTCAGATATCCTGTAATTCTATGTCTATCTATCTTGGATGTATGAGAATGTCTCACATAAGATACTTTTGCATGGATACTACACTGACCAAATGCCTGCCAATAAAGAAAACTGGAGGAAGGCATATATCTGTTTTTATGTTGGAAAAGGGGACAGAGACCTGGTTGTGTGAAACAGAGATTTTGACAGTATGACTGCTTTCACACATAACTGTGGCAGTCATCCTATATATCAATGTATAGGGAAAATTATGCCCAATAAATGATCCACATCACTAAGGCTAAGGGAATAAATACCAAAGTTGTAATAGATGTTTTTTTTTTTTCCAATGTGATACCAGCCAATGATATTAGGGAAGAGGGAATTTCAATTAAGAAATGCTTCTATCTGATTTACCTCTTGACAATTCTCTGGGTTATTGTAGTATGAATCTTAAAGGTTCTTATTAATAAAATCAAACCTGAGGCCAGATAATTTTATTAGGGTACACAATATTGTGGGGAACACAATACCACCACAGGTTATTGTACTGTCTTGACTAATAATGGATGGGAGAAGGCTCAGCCAATGAGAACAATGCTAACCCTAGGCAGGTGGTCCTGGGTAGTATAAGAAATCAGGCTAAGCAAACTATGGGGAGTAAATCAGTGAGCAGCATACCTCCATGTCCTTTACTTCAGTTCCTACCTCCTGGTTCCTGACATGTTTGAGTTCTTGACTTTAGTTCCCTTCATGATGGACTATGATGCCAACTGTAAACTGATCTTCTTTTTTTCCCCAGTTGCTTTTGGTCAGGGAGTTTATCACAATAGAATACCATCTATGACAGCCCTCCAAAGTTATCACATAGCTTCTATATCCAACCAGTAAGAAAGGCTTCTTAAGAGAAAGACTCTAGTAGGAGACTAGGAAAGAATGAACAGGAACACTGTCATATTTTCTCCTTAGTGTGTCTTAGGAAAACTCTTCCCATTCAGAGTTTTCTTCATTAAAGAAAATGAAATTCTGTTAAATTCTTATGAGCTCTGGATGTGAATCTGCCTCCCTCACTGTTCTCTGTGTTCTGTAGTCACAACAAAGAAACCGAAGTTCACAGAGGAGTTCATCTAGGTGAACACAAACTAGCCGAGCAGGAACAGGAACAGAGTGGGAGAGCAATGAAAGAGATACCATGATAGAAGGAGACATCATGGGGATAAAGAGAAACTGAGTGCCAAGGAAGCTCCCAGGAATCCATAAGGATGACCCCAGATTAGACTACTAGCCATAGTGGAAAGGGTGCCTGAACTGGCCTACCCAAGTAATCAGATTGGTGACTACCCTAACAGTCATCTTAGAGCCTTCATCCAGTAACTGATGGAAGCAGATTCAGAGAACCACAGCCAAGCACCAGGCCAAGCTCCAAAAACTAGATTCACACTTTTAATGTCTCAGGGTTATTTGCCAGTGTCCCCTCAGTCTTAATTTGACAAAGGTCACTTGGGATGTGATAGTTGGTCAGAGCTACTCAGTAGAGTGAGTCTTCTGCCTTTACCCTCTACAAACAGGGAAAACATGTTGACTCCTTGATACTCAAGCTCATGCTGTTACTTTTGAACTGAATAGAACTTGTCAGTTTCATCAACTTCATATGGCTTAGGACAGTTACTGGATGGCAAACAGAATAACAGACAAAACAAGAATAGTATGTAACTGTGTTAAATATTGACTAATTTAATCACAAAGTACAAATTAATTGAAACAAATGGGAGCTATCATATGATGGATGACTCTCAGATAGGCAAGGCCCCACACCACAGAATCAAGAATGTCTTTTGCTTCTGGTGTGCCTTTACATGTTTGCTGCTGCTGTCTTTCACTGGTATCTGGCATGGTATGAATGGGTGTGGGGAGATTCCCATTGACTGTAATGTAGTCTATTTTTCTCATGGAAATATCCTCTTCTACTGGGCATTTTTGCCTGTGGATTACTATGAAGATGATTTCTTCCTAAGCTGTACTGTCTGATATATAACAATAATGTTAGTTTATATAGAGTTTGATTATTGAAAATAAATACAAGGAAGTGTCACAAAACTCAAAGATTATGATTCATTTCTTGTGCCCATTTCTACCCTCAATCTCCTGATACAAAAAATAAAAATTATTGAGAGTGAGTATGTGCCCTAAATATTTAAATCAGAGCTTACAGATTGTTATTGATGTGTAAAAGTTTAAATATGTGATTCCTTTAAGATTCCTTATAAGATTACCTTTCAAGACAAGTAATAAAGAGATCGATTCTTTCTTTGTAACCACAATATGTAGCCTGCCAGCAAAAGAACTGGCTGAGAAAAATACCTTGGGTGCTCACACCCTGTTAATCTATAACAAGTTACTTAGATGTAAATGTATGTGTGTTCTTAGGATGACTTTGTTTTGATCATGTAAAGGATATGAAAAACATGGTTTTTTTTTTTTCCTGTATTCATTATAATCAGTTACTTGAAAAATAGAAGGTAACCGCATGGTCATTTCTATGTTGTCTGAAAGATTTTATTGAGATATAAAAGTTATAGAGAAAAAATTAAAATCAGAACACAGAATAAAGAACACAAAAGAAGGAAAGCATCAAGTGTGTGTGTGTGTGTGTGTGTGTGTGTGTGTGTGTGTGTGTGTGTGTCTTTCCCCATACCCCCACAGATACAAAAATCATAGTTCACCCACTCCAGGGATTTCCTTTGAGTCCTGTGCTGCTAGAGCCCCCCCCCCCAACATAGGCAGCAGGAAAATCTGACCAGAGGTCATCATCAGTTATGAGCCATGCAGAGAAATTTGCATTTCTAGCAAAGTACCAGACGAGTAGGAGTTCCAGTTGACTTTTGGAGAAATTTTGATCAACAACCCACTTTGCTTGCATGCTTTCCTATAGAATTGCTCAATTAGTGGCTCTCTGGGGAGAGTTGAGAGGCAGAAAATGAAGGAATGTAATACCCACTAGCAACTGCAGATGAATACATGGACGGGAATGAGTACCACAGAAGCACCATTATGGTGCCACAGGCAAATGGCTGTCTCGGCACATGAATCATGGATTACTAGGAAGAGAGGCAGGAGCACAAGCTGAGGCAGTTCACACCTTCAGTGGCAGAAGATTTCCGACTTCTACAAAAGCAGTGAAATGTCTACAATTCCTTGTATCAACTTTCTCCATCAGCTGACAACCCTTACACAGTCCAGTCGATGGCTGCAGCACAGATTTGAATTCCTGTACCTCTTAGCTGTGCCTGCAGCATCTTCTGTCCTGCTTTATCATTTATGTTGCAGTTATCAACAGTTAATTATTTTTTTCTCCTCCCCCTTTTCTGCCCAGTTCTTCTTCAACTTGCCTCCTTTCCAGTATCCACTCCCTTTCTGACTCTTAGGATAAAAGAACAGGCTTCTAAATATTAACAAGCAAATATAACAAAATAAAATATAATAAAAATAATGAAACAAAACTATCATACCAAATTTGGATACAGCAACCGCATAGGAAGAAAAGTGTTGCTAGAGCAGGCAAAAGAGTTACAGACACACTCACTCTAATCATCAGGGGTCCCATAGAAATACTAGAACAATAGCTATAATATATAAGCAGAGTACCAAGTGTAGACAGTAGAAATACCATGTTCTTCAGCCATTAGAAGCATGTTCTGTGTGCTTCTATGGTAGAAATGAGGACCCTTAGAGACTGGAATTTTACAGACACGAGCTACTTCTGTATCTGTGCTCAGCCTTGCCAAGCTCCTAAGAATTTGCATGTGCCCAAAGCAAAGCCCATTGCCTTGAGTACTTTTTAAATTGCTGGTTATATCCTCCAAAAGGGTTAGTTCCAAACATAACCAGCATAGGCTTGAGGGTCTCTGATAAAATCCTAGGGCTGCTGATGTTCTGGCTCCCAAGTAATGAGGGTTTGCCTTGTGAAATTTCTCAAAACACTATGATTAGTGTTGCTTGTATTTGAAGGTACTCTTGTCATAATATTATTAATTGCAAGTGTGTTTGATTTTAATTTTCCAAATTCGGGTATGAGATGTTACCAAGGTTACCCAGTCTCCATCCTCCTTGCCTGCATCTCTGGGAGACAGAGTCAGCATCACAGGCAGATCAAGTGAGGATATTAGCAAGAGTATTGCTTGGTACTAACACAAACTAGGAACATTCCTAAGCTCCAAGTTTGCTTGAGGGTCAATGGGAGTAGAAGTAAGACAGATGTTTCCTTACCACCCACAGGGTTATAAGTCATGAGAAAAACAGTCATAAGAGAAGCATAAATGAGAGGGTGGCCTACTGCAGTAACTTTTGTTTGCTCTTCTACCTGCTGACAGCATTTCCCAGATGTAATCAGGCTCTGGTCATCACTTAGAGGCTTTTATGAATGACACACGGAGGCTGCTAGGCACCTAAATCTTCATCATTCAGCACAATTTGGAGGCATGATAGTGCCTCCCATGATTCCTTATGAAGAGAAGTCTATAACCTGATGCACCTGGGTATCAGCAGTGGTTAGGATTCAGAAAGGAAAAAAAGAAGCCACCCTAGGTAGTCAAAGAAAGAATTGTTTTAATACAGGAAAGTAGAATATGAGTAATAGCCATTATCTGGCTTGGGTGCTCTTGTAGTCACTAAAGTAAGGATGAAATAGTATTCTCAGATGCTTTCTCAGAATACAGAGCTCTATTCCCAGAATGTGTAGGTTATCAAACCATGCTGTGTTCATCCCTGTTGAGAAGTCTACAACTGTCTTTAGGGGTTGACAATAGAAAATATAGTATGACTACTATTACTGTGTTTTTAGATAACTCCAGACAAGGGGTAGATTTATAATATTTGCATGTATTCTTTGAAATATTATCAGTAAGTCTAGGTTCATAGTAAACAACAGAAGAAAGATAAATAGCCTTAATTAAGTCATATAGTAAATATAAAATAAAGATTTGCCTAAATTGTTTTTGCAACGAAAATTAACAGAATAACAAAAGATAACCAATATAGATGCAACTCCCATTTTCGTTATTACCTGAAAGTTGTATTCTGAAATTAGTCAAGAGGGTATTCATCTAATTCTTAGGAAGCTTGTTAGACAAGTGAAATTACAGTCTATAATTTACATTTACTAATAATGGTTTATATTTTAAGAAGATATCTGTATCAGATTGGTGTGTTCTGTTTAATGGGTTCTAAACTTCAGTCCTAGTGATTGCCGTGTTCATCATTTAGGAAAAGTCCCTCATCATTGAGCCTATGATATGCCCAGAAAAGCAATTCTCATATGAACATTTTAAAATATGCTTTTTCAAAAATACAGCCACTTAAAAAAAAAACACAGCCACTTAATTATGAGAGTTGTTAAAAATGGTAGTCATTTTCATGCTCTGGATAACTTATTGACTTTATTAATCCCTCACAAGTGTTATATAAATGAGTGAATGGTTTAAAATGGGGGGCATATTTGATTTCTCCATGAGTTAGGGGACTACACTTTTCTTCCTGAGGTTACAGGATGAAGAACCCTGAAAAGATCCAGAGATATTTTTAAATACTACAAATAATATGAGATTTATTTTTACATTCTCATAAATGTATATTTTATACTTTAGTTAAAACATATTATATGAAAGTATGAAATTCTCAAAAGAAAAGAAAAATGTTTTTAAGAAGACTGAGATGTTTTATTTTATTTTATTTTATTTTTGTTTTGTTTTGTTTTTTGAGAAAGGGTTTCTCTGTGTAGCTTTGCGCCTTTCCTGGATCTCGCTTGGTAGACCAGGCTGGCCTCAAAATCACAAAGATCCACCTGCCTCTGCCTCCCGAAGTGCTGGGATTACAGGCGTGTGCCACCACCGCCCGGCTGAGATGTTTTAATAGGACATGCACATGAACATTATGTGTAGTCAGTACTACTGTCCATATTCTTCAATATCATCAATGGCTGTTTCCTTTTCCTGCATGAAGACTGGGACACAACAGCTTTTAATTCAAATCCATGACAAACTTTTCAATGGAACCCTCTGAGAATGATACATGTGCTGTGGAGAAGAGAAATGATTTTAGTATATAATGGGCAAGGGAGACTAAAAGTCACAGAAAGAGGGAAAGAGTAGAGGAAGGAGGGAGAAACAGAGGGATAATACAGTGTATATTCAGAAAAAAGTTTGATGTTACTAGTTTAATTCCTAAGTGAGTGTCATAGTTTTAGCCCTTGTCTGAAGCATCCTGATTAACTAATTGGGTCCTGGATGTAAAAAAAAAAAATACTAATAGATTTATTGCAGACATAGAATAACTACATGTGAGCATGGAGAAAAATGATGATGTGATATAGCCACAGAGAAGAGATAGCTACAAAGTCTGAAACAATCAATGGATAAAGTCTCCCTTAAAACATCTCTAGATGCCATCACAAGCATCCTGTTCTTGATTCATTGAATGCAATACTACAGTTGTTCTCATTAGAACTGTGGGAGGTTACATACACTTCATTTAAACCACAGATTTTAGTAATTTGTGACAATAATTCCTTGAACAACTAATACAAATTTGGCTCAGAGAACAAATCAGAGTAAGTTTCTCTTGTACATTTAGTGAAATGTGAACAGGTGGAAGATGTTTATACCTTAGGAAAAAGGAACATGAAACACCATAATGTATCATGAAAGTCATGAGAAATATACAATACATATTCATGACTTTTGAGCCCAGTATATCTCAGTTCCTTCTTATTTGCATGTTCCTGAACACAGGCTACTGAATGCACACTTGTTGAATAATCTGGCCACAACCTGTACAGGCATTAGTTACAATCAAGACAAAGCATGGGCATGGGAGTTTCCATTCAGTTCCCAGGAGTGCTGATACTCTAGGTGCGGGACAGGTTAACTCTGAAGATTTCTCCAATCATAGTGATCATTGCTGCTTGGTCTTTGAAAAATCCTCTAGGAATATTTTTTTTTTTATTTTGTACATATTTGCTTTTAATTTTCCAGTCTTAGAAGTTAGATGTTCTGGTATGTCAAATGTGTTGATCAGATTGGTTAAAATAAGTAAAATGCTGATTGGCCAGTAGCCAGGCAGGAAGTATAGGCAGGACAAGCAGAGAAGAGAATTGTGGGAGGTAGAAGGCTGGGGAGGACAGACACCGCCAGGCGCTGCCATGGCAAGAAGGATGTAAGGTAATGGTAAGTCCTTAGTCACGTGGCAAAGTACAGATTTATGGAAATGGGTTAATTTAAGATAGAAGAAGTAGATAACAAGAAGCCTGCCATGGCCATACAGTTTGTAAACAATATAAGTCTCTGTGTGCTTTCTTGGTTGGGTCTGAGCAACTGTGGGACTAGCGGGTGAGGGAGATTTGTCCTGACTGTGGGCCAGGAAGGAATACTCTAACTACACCTTCCCATTGACAAATATAGAAGAGTGTCACCATTACATGCCAGGCATGTCAGTTATTAACATTTACTTTTACTGGCAGCAGAAGAAACCAGGAAACATTTCTATGATCATGCTATGTGATACAATCTGTTTACAACGTGGAGTTTATCAGGGTTCAGTTGCAGTGATTCTGGGACAAATTTCACCCTCACCCTTACCCTCAGCAGCCTGATATCTGAAGATGTTGTAACTTATTACTGTCAACAAAGCTATGATACCTTTTGCTGTAGTGATTCACGTTATAATAATACAAACCCCTCGAGCAAGAAGAGTAAGGCCAGGATGCTCCAGCTGTTCCTCCTGGTGTCCCCATCTGTTGACAGGATTTTTCATATGTAGACATGGGTTTTTAAAGATCATTGGACAGTTTTGTTAGAAGGACCCAGGAAACTGATGTCTACCTAAATCTGTAACAGCTCAACACCAACTGAACATAAATGATAAATCCTGATGCTATAAGAAAAGAATATTTTGTGCCTGGAGTATCTGTGCCAGCATCAGGTATGAAGCACACAGGAACACAAAATCCATTGTACACATGCATGTAGTGATTGTTTCAATATATGTAATGGGAGTCTGAATAACAACAATTAATTTACTTGTAAGCTCTTAAAATTGTGAACATTTTTACTTGAAACATTTTTTTCTAAAGCTGTTCTAACACTCATACCATGAAGAGAGAGGACATTTAACAATGCTGTCTTCAAATCTTCTCAGGTAGATCAATGTTCCTGAGTGTTCACAATAAAAATCCAACTGTGATGAAATTTCAGAAAGTTGACTATTGGGTTAATATTTATAAGATATATAGATAACCTTTGAAGCATCCTCAGAAAATCTCAGACCAGTAAAAAAAAAAAAGAAGAAAATTCATAGAGTTATAGAACAGATGGAAAATGAGCAATTTCACTAACTATGTAGGAGCATTTGGGGAAGTTAATGAAGAAATTGATTATAGAAAAAAGTGAGCATGTAACTCATTATATTTTTAATAGAAGGATGTCTTACTGTGATCTATGTTGTAAAAAAGCATCAAGTATTTCATTAAAAATTAAAGTGAACTGCAGGGCAGATACACTGCAATAAAACAGAAGTCCCTGCATGAAATTTCCTCAATAAGTAATTCTAAGACCTTCTGATTTGTCATTCAAAAGAAGGTAGTGTTGATTGATGAAGCGACTAATGTATATGATTTTCTGTTTTGACTGCTAGGCGTCATTCAATGCATGAAGCCTTTTCCCAACATGCATCTAATTGCAGGCATAAGCATGGTAGATCATGTATATGAATAAGATAGTAACATTTTTCATAGAATGTTATTTTAAGGATACTGTTTGCTACCCAAAGTCAGTTCTAGGATATGCTTACTTCATTTTATCATTCTAGGTTTATACGGCCATGCTAGAGGCAGCTACGAAACCTTGGGTTAGAATGACATGATTGCTTTGGTAGGAGGGTGTTGTGTATGCAGCTTAATGAAGTTGTGTTTTCAAGTTGGTTAAGTGTTTTATTTGAAAGGGAATGTAAATCAAGCCACATTGGGTTCAAGCTTGCTAAGCTATCCCTACACTTACCTGCTCCACTCTGACTCAGTCCTTCCCTAAAGTGTTCTATGTTGGAAATCTTATTTTCTGTGGTGGTTTTAATGAAAATGTCCCCTATAGGCTCATATATGTGAATTCTTGTTTCTAAATTATTAGACTGTTTGAGAATTTATTAGGAGGTATGGCCTTGTTGGAGGGATGGGTCAAGATGAGTGTGCTCTGAGGTTTTAACGTCTCAAGCCAATCCCTCTCTATATATGCCACTTGCAAACAAGGATATAGGTTCTTAGCTACTGCTTAAGGGCCATGACTACCTGCTTGTTGCCATGCTTTCTCACCATGTTGGTCATGGCATAACCTGAAACTCTGAGCCCCCAAATTAAGTGCTTTCTTTTATAGATTCCCTTGGTCATAATATTTGGTCACAGTAATAGTACAGTTACCAAGACATTTTTCTTTCTAGTAAGGAGAGAAATGAGCAGGTGAGTAAAGTTTCCTCTAATCCATGCTTTCGATATGAGAGTTGACACCCTAGCTGAGGACACTATGGTCAAGAAAACGTACTTTCAATGACAAATGAACTATAGATTCTGACAAGAATCTTTTCCCTGTATTAGTTTGTCTGAATACTGGTCCCTTAAAATTTTCAAGTATTTAATACTTATATTTATGTTAGGTGTATTGGTATTTTTCATGCATATACATTTATGTAGCATATGAGTACAGTTCCCTCAAAGGCCAGAAGAGAGCCTCAGACACACTAGAACTGGAGTTGTAAATGTTTTTTGTTGTTGTTGTTTTCTTTTTTTTTTTTATTATTATGTGTTTTAAATTTTATACATCAGCCATGGGTTCACCTGTCCTCCCCCTCCCGCACCCACCTCCACCTTCCCCCCATCCACTCCCCTCCATTCCCATCTCCTCCAGGATCAAGGCACCCCTGGGGATTCATTTAAACCTGGTGGATTCAGTACAGGCAGGTCCTATCACCACCTTCCAGACTGAGCAAAGTGTCTCAATGTAAGCCCAAGGTTTCAAACAGCTAGCTCATGCACTAAGGACAGATCCTGGTCCCACAGACTGGGTGCCTCCCAAGCAGATTAGACTATTAAATTGTCTCACTTATCCAGAGGGCCTGATCCAGCTGGGGGCTCTACAGCCTTTGATTCATAATTCATGTGCTTCCATTCGTTTAGCTATTTGTCCCTGTGCTTTTTGCAATCTTGGATTCAACAATTCATGCTCTTGCAGATGCTCCTCTTTCTCAACAGTTGGACACCTGGAGCTCCACCTGGGAACTAGCTGAGGATGTCTGCATCCACTTCCATCAATTATTGGATGAGAGTTCCAGCACGACAGTTAGGGTGTTTAGCCATCTGATCACTGAACTAGGTCAGATCAGGCTTTCACTCCACCATTGCCAGCAGTCTACAGATGATATATCACTGTGGATTTTTGGGGACCTCTCTAGCACTCTGCCTATTCCTGTTCTCTTGTGGTCTTCATTTATCATGGTCTGTTATTCCTAGTTCTCCCTTTCTGTTCTTGATCCAGTTGGGAACTCCTGCTCCCCTAAGTTTTCTTTGCCTCAAATCTTGCCCTTCATTACTCCCACTGTTGTCCAGGTTGTTCATGTAGATCTCATTCATTTCTCTATCATTGTGTGATCCTTGGGTCTTTCCTAGAGTCCCATTTTCTAGGTATCCTCCCGGGAGTTGTGTAGCAGTCTAGTCATCATTGTTTTACATCTAATATCCTCCTAAGAGTGAGTAATTACCGTGTTTGTCCTTCTGAGTCTGGGTTACCTCACTCAGGATGATTTTTTCTAGATTCATCCATTTGCCTGCAAACCTCATGATGTCATTGTTTTTCTCTGCTGAATAGTACTCCATTGTGTATATGTACCATATTTTCTCTATCCATTCTTCAGTTGAAGGGCATCTAGGTTGTTTCCAGGTTCTGGCTATTACAAACAAAGCTGATATGGACATAGCTGAGCCAATGCCCTTGTGGTATGATTTAGCATTCCTTGGGTATATGCCCAAGGGTGCTATAGCTGGGTCTTCGGGGAGATGGATTCCCAATTTTCTAATGAAGCAACATATTGATTTCCATAGTGGCTGTACAAGCTTGCATTTCCACCAGCTTTAGTGGAGGAGAGTTCCCCTTGCTCCACATCCTCTCCAGCATAAGCTGTCTTCTGTGCTTTTAATCTTAGCCATTCTGAAAGGTGTAAGGTGGTATCTCAGAGTCTTTTTGATTTGCATTTCCCAGATAATTAGGGATGTTGAGCAATTCCTTAAATGTCTTTTAGCAATTTGAACTTCCTCTGTGAAGAATTCCCTGTTTAGTTCTATAGCCCATTTCTTAATTGGACTATTGGGCATCATGTCTAATTTCTTGAGTTCTTTATATATTCTGGATATCAACCCTCTGTCAGATGTGGGGTTGGTGAAGACCTTTTCCCATTCTGTAGGCTGTTGCTTTGTCTTGTTGATCATGCCCTTTGCTCTACAAAAGCTTCTCATTTTCAACAGGTCCCACTGATTGATTGTTTCTCTCAGTGTCTGTGCTACTGGTGTTATATTTAGAAAGTTATCTCTGGTGCCAATGCATTCAAGTGTACTTCCTACTTTCTCTAATATCACATTCAGAGTAGCTGGATTTATGTTGAGGTCTTTGAACCACTTGGACTTAAGTTTTGTGCATGGTGACAGATATGGACCAATTTGCAGCCTTCTACATATTGACATCCAGTTATGCCAGCACCATTTGTTGAAGATGCTTTCTTTTTTCCATTGTACATTTTTGGCTTCTTTGTCAAAAGTTATATGTTCATAGGTGTGCAGGTTAATGTCAGGGGCTTCTATTTGATTCCATTGGTCCACATGTCAGTTTTTATGCCAGTACCAAGCTGTTTTTATGACAGTAGCTCTATAGTAGATCTTGAGGGTGGGGATTGTGATGCCTCCAGAGGTTGTTTTCTTGTACAGGATTCTTTTGGCTATCCTGGGTTTTTTGTTTTTCCATATGAAGTTGAATATTATTCTTTCCAGATCTGTGAAGAATTGTGTTGGTAATTTGATGGGAATTGCATTGAATCTGTAGATTGGTCTTTGTAAGATCGCCATTTTTACTATGTTAATCCTGCCTATCCATGAGCATGGGAGATCTTTCTATTTTCTAACATCTTCTTCAATTTCTTTTATCAGGGACTTATAGTTCTTGTCATATAGGTCCTTCACATGCTTAGTTAGCGTAATCCCAAGGTATTTTACATCATTTTTGGCTATTGTAAAGGGTGATGTATCTCTGATTTCCTTCTCAGCCTGTTTGTCTACTGTATATAGGACAGCTACTGATTTTTTTAAAGTTGATCTTGTATCCTGCAATGTTACTGAAGGTTTTTATTAGCTGTATCAGTTCCTTGGTTGAATTTTTGGGGTCACTCATGTATACTAACATGTCATCTGCAAATAGGGAGAGCTGGACTTCTTCCTTTCCAATTTGTATCCCCTTAATCTCTCTATATTGTCTTATAGCTCTGGCTAGAACTTCAAGTACTATATTGAATAAGTAGGGGGAGAGGGTACAGCCTTGCCTTGTTCCTGATTTTAGTGGTATTGCTTTGAGTTTCTCTCCATTTAATTTGATGTTGGCTGTTGGCTTGCTGTAGATTACCTTTATTATGTTTAGGTATGTTCCCTGTATTCCTGATTGATCCAAGACCTTTATCATGAAGGGGTGTTGGATTTTGTCAAATGCCTTTTCTGCATCTAGTGAGATGATCATGTGGTTTTTTCTTTAAGTTTGTTTATATGGTGTATTACATTGACAGACTTTCATTTGTTGAACCACCCTTGCATCCCTGGGATGAAGCCTACTTGATCATGGTGGATAATTGTTTTGATGTGTTCTTGGAGTCTGTTTGCCAGAATTTTATTGAGTATTTTTCCATCAATGTTCATGAGGGAGATCGGTCTGTAGTTCTCTTTCTTTGTTGCATCATTGTTTGGTTCAGGAATCAGGGTAATTGTAGCCTCATAGAAGGAGTTTGGTAGTATAACTTCTGCTTCTATTGTGTGGAACAATTTAAAGAGTATTGGTATCAAGTCTTCTTTGAAGATCTGGTAGAATTCTGCAGTGAAACCATCAGGTCCAGGGCTTTTTTTGGTTGGGAGACTTTTAATGACTGATTCTATTTCCTTAGGTGTTATTGGACTATTTAAATGGTTTATCTGGTCTTGATTTAATTAGGTATGTTGTACCTATCCAGAAAATTATCCATTTCTTTTAGATTTTCCAGTTTTGTGGAGTAGAAGTTTTTGAAGTATGACCTGATGATTCTCTGGATTTCTTCATTGTCTGTTGTTATGCCCCCCTTTTCATTTCTGATTTTGTGAATTTGGATGCTCTCTCTCTCTCTGTCTTTTGGTTAGTTTGGATAAGGGCTTGTCTATCTTGTTGATCTTCTCAAAGATCCAACCCTTTGTTTCATTAATCCTTTGTATTTTTCTCTTTATTTCTATGTTATTGGTTTCAGCTCTCAATTTGATAATTTCCTGGCATCTGTGCCTCCTGGGAGACTTTGCTTCTTCCTGTTCCAGGGCTTTCTGGTGTGCTGTCAAGTCACTAGCATGAGATTTCTCCAGCTTCTTTATGTGAGCATTCAGTGCTATGAATTTCCCTCTTAGCACTGCTTTCATAGTATCCCATAAGTTTGGCTATGTGGTGTATTCATTTTCATTGATCTCTAGGAAGTCTTTGATTCCTTTCTTTATTTCTTCCTTAACCCATTGGCGATTCAGTTGAGCATTATTCAGTTTCCATGAGATTGTAGGATTTCTATAGTTTTTTCTGTTGTTGAAATCTAACTTTAAACCATGGTGGTCCCATAGAACACAGGAGGTTATTCCAACTGTTTTGTATCTGTTGAGATTTGCTTTGTGGCCAAGTATCTGGTCAATTTCAGAGATGGTTCCATGGGGTGCTGAGAAGAAGGTATATTCTTTTTTGTTTGGGTGTAGCTTTCTATAGATATCGATTAAGTCCATTTGAGCCATAACATCAGTTAAGTCCATTATGTCTCTGTTAAGTTTCAATTTGACAGATCTGTCCAGAGGTGAAAGTGGGGTGTTGAAGTCTCCCACTATTAATGTGTGGCGTTTTATATGTGATTTAAGCTTTAGTAATGTTTCTTTTACATATCTGAGTGCCCTTGTGTTTGGGGCATACATTTTGAGAATTGAGACTTCATCTTGCTGAATCTTTCCTGCTATGAGTATGTAATGTCCTTCATCATCTCTTTTGATTTATTTTAGTTTGAAGTCTATTTTGGTGGATATTAGGATGGCTACACCAGCTTGCTTCTTGAGACCATTTGATTGGAAAGTCTTTTCCCAGGCTTTTAGTCTTAGGAGGTATCTGTCTTTCAATTTGAGGTGTGTTTCTTTTATGCAGCAGAAAGATGGGTCCTGTTTTCCTATCCATTTTGTTAGTCTGTCTTTTTATAGGTGAATTAAGTCCATTGATATTAAGGGATATTAATGACCAGTGATTGTTCGTTCCTGTTGTTATTTTTATTTTTTGGTGGTAGTGTGTGTGTACTTCTCTTCTTTGGGGTTTACAGCTGTGGTGTTATCTATTGCCTGTGTTTTCATGGGTGTATCTGCCTTCCTTAGGTTGGAATTTTCTTTCTAGTGCTTTCTGTAGGGCTGGGTTTGTGGATAAGTATTGTTTAAATCTGGTTTTGTCTTGGAAGGTCTTGTTCACTCCATCTATGATGATTGAAAGTTTTGCTGGGTATATTAGTCTAGGCTGGCATCCATGATCTCTTAGGGTCTGCATTACATCTGTCCAGGTCCTTCTGGCTTTCAAAGTCTCCATTGAGAAATCGGGTGTTATTCTGATGGGTTTGCCTTTATAAGTCACTTGGCCTTTTTCCTTTGCTGCCCTTAATATTCTTTCTTTCTTCTGTACGTTTAGTTGTTTAATTATTATGTGGCAAGGGGACTTTTTTGTGGGTTCTACTCTGTTTGGTGTTCTATAGGCTTCTTGTATCTTCATAGGCATTTCCTTCTTTAAGTTGGGAAAGTTTTATTCTATGATCTTGTTAAATATATTTTCTGTGCCTTTGAGTTGCTATTCTTCTCCTTCCTCTATCCCTATTATTCGTAGGTTTGGTCTTTTCATGGTGTCCCAAATTTCTTGGACATTTGGATCATGACTTTGTTGGTTCTAGTGTTTTCTTTGACTGATGAATCTATTTCTTCTACCGTATCTTCAGCACCATAGATCCTCTCTTCCATCTCTTGTATTCTGTTGGTTATACTTGCCTCTGAAGTTCCTGTTTGTTTACTCAGATTTTCTATTTCCAACGTTCCTTCTGCTAGTGTCTTCTTCATTTTTTCTATTTCCCTCTTCAGGTCTTGGATTGTCTCCCTTGCTTTTTCATGATTTTCATTCAAGGATTTATTGTTTTCTTCTGCTTCAATTGTCCTTTCCTCTTGTTTGTTATAGCGTTCTTCCCATTTTTGGTTTGTCTGTTCCTCTACTTTATTTTTGATTTCTTCTATATAAGGCTCTAGCCTTTTCATGATGTTACTTATAAGGTTGTTTTCTTCTTCTTCTTCTTCCATTCCGTGATGTTCCGCTCTAGCTGTTGGAGAAGGGCTAGGTTCTGGTGATGCTGTATTGCTCTTTATTTTGTTGTATGCACTTCTGCCTTGATGTCTGCCCATCTCCTCTTGTGTTCGTTCTTAGTCTTATCAGTGTACTTGGTCCAGAGAGAGTTGACAGATTTAGGGAGTCTCTCTCTGGTCCAGATGGAAGCTCTGGGCCAGATGGGAGCACTGGTCCAGATGAGAGTGCTGGCCAGATAGGAGCTGGGGGGATGGACTCTGAGTCTCAGGAAGTCCCTGGGGTCTCCTTATTTTGTCCAGATGGGAGCTCCTCTTGTCCAGATTGGAGTTCCTCCTGTCTCTGGTCCAGATAGAACTTCCAGGGCAGGATGGAAGGTTGGGGCTGGTCTCTGATTCTCAGGAAGTGGCTGGGGTCTCCAGCATATGGGTGTGGGTGCAGGGTGTGGAGACTGCAGTGTCTGCCTGCAGTCTTGGAAAAGGGGAGCCTTCCTGCAGGGCCTGCCAATTGGCAGGAAACTGGGGTCAAGTTGGCAGGTCCTCCCGGAGTGGCCTATGTCCAGCGGTTGGACCCAGGCACAGTTGCCTCTCTGACTATAACCCAGGCACTCACCTCCGGTCCAGATTGGAGTTCCGGGGCCTGTAAATGGTTTTTAACAGTTATGTGGGTGTTGGAAATAAATCCCAGGCCTTCTGGAAGTATAACCAGTGCTGTTAACTACTAAGCCACTTATGATTTTAATGATATAATTCTATCTATCTATCTCTATCGGAGTGTTGTTGTCTGTTTGAATCTGAGTTGCTGTCATAACTCTGCTACTTACTTAGGAAAAGTATTTTTCATATGATTCATGAGAAGCATTCTGTTTTTATTGCTAATGATGAGCATGAGGACAGAGATTTAGGACTTAAAACAGTTTCTCTGATTCCTATACAAAACCTTCACGTTGATTTTTAAATACTGCATAAGAAAAACATTGCCAACAGCTTGAGAACACAGAAGGAAAGCTGGGGCAGCCTGAATTCTCACTTCTGCTTCTCTGGGTGGTTTTTGTCATGGCTTAAATTACTGTGGGTGGGGTATTCCAATACTGTTGACAGTAATAAGTTGCAATATCTTCAGGCTGCAGGCTGCTGATCTTGAGAGAATATTCTGTGCCAGATCCACTGCCACTGAACCTCGATGGGACCCCATCTGCCAAACTCTTTGCATTATAGATCAGGAGCTTAGGAGATTTCCCTGGTTTCTGCTGATACCATGCTAAGTTACTGTAAATGTTCTCACTTGCCCGGCAAGTGATGGAGATACTGTCTCCCAGAGTTGAAGACAGAGAGGCTGGAGACTGGGTCATCTGGATGTCACATCTGGCACCTAAAATTGGAAAATTGAAAACAAATTCCCACATAATTAATTCTGTTATAAGAGGACTTTCCTAAAGACACTCAGCTGAATAAATTTCCAATACCATCTTTCTTACCTGTAAGCCAGAGCAGCAGCAACCCCAGGAGCTGAGTAGGGGTCCTCATGTCTGTGTTGTGATCTGTGTGAGGCTGACTCCAGCACAGGTTGTGACCTGACTATGAAGAAGTCCTCAGGGCAGTGGGCTGTGTTTTGGGCACATGCAAATCAGCAAAGTCTGTTCACAGTCAAAGGACTGGTCAGATCAGTGATTTATTAAAGACCTGTGATCCTTTTGTGTCTCAGATCACAGAGGCAATACAAGTTTATTTGTATGGAATATGCTCCTGTTTAAAGACTAAAGTACCACACCAGTCTATGAGTTACACCTATTTTTATTTCTGTCATTTTCCATAAAAGATTTCCTGTTCAAATTTCCTCCATGACAGGAGCTGTTATACAAGGTACAGTTCAAAATAGTATGTGAATGGTTACAGGGTACTTTCATAGGGATCTGTAGAAGTTATTAAGATGGTGAGCTTCATCTTTTTTTTAATGTTTATATGTGAGTTTGAATTTTAATTGTAACATTTCAGCTTTAACTTTCCTCCTTCTAAAACTTCCCAAATGCCCCTCCCTCCTGCTCTTCTTCAAATTCAAATCCATGTACTTTTTTTTTTTACAATAGTTGTTATTGTATGTGTGTAAGAATATATATATTCTTAAATATAAACTGTTAGGTCTGTATAATCTTACTATTATGTATGTTTCCAGGGTTAACCATTAGGCCATGGATAACCAATTGGTGTGCTCCTTCCTGGGGAAGAAGATGACTCCTTCCAGCTTTGTTTAATTGTCTGTAGTTCTTTCTATAGAATGGAAGCCCCATGAGCTTTTCACACTCAGTTTTATAGGTTTACAACGTGTTCATATCATATTTGGGCTGTCACATGGGTGAGACTTTATAGTTATAGCTTTGATGTTATTAGGAAACACAGTCTCAGAGAAAAATCCTTTGTCCTCTGGCTCTTACAATCTGTCTACCCCCCTTTCCAATATGTTTCCTGAGCCTTGAGTACAGAAGTGTTTGTAAATTTATCCATTTGGGACTGATTTTCACAATTCATCAAGTACCATTTTGCCCTAATGATTCCCAGAAGAGTAAATGAATCATATAGGAAGACATGGTTTATTAAGGACAGGATCTCACATAACTCATTTTTTCAGGTAAACAGTATTATTTTATAGTATTTGTGACAGCTCTGATACTAAAGAACTACTATCAAGGCCAGAGAAAGTCATAGGTTTTCTCCTTTTCCATCCTTGATTAGGCTAGGTTGTATGCATGCCCAATGTTCCTGTGAGTCTTCAGATTATTGCATCTGACTTCTATTCTCTCTTACTATAAGTTATTGTCTTTAAGAAATATGACTTTTTCTGTCTGAAATATCATTCATGCACTTGAATGTACAATTATTCCTAACCTTGCCTATGCTGTGGTTACCACATTTCTTCTAGATACTAAAAGGATATGCCTTTTATTCTATGTTTAGAGCAGAGGATCACAAGGTATGTGGAGAGAAGCATGTACAAAAGTTAAGGTAGAAGTTACACATGGGGAGTGATATCCATAGTGGTGTCCAGAGTATGTTCCCAATAGGATTAAGAATGTGATGAACTTATTGTGAGTTTCCATGAAGGATTGAATGGAAAGAGTTTTACATTTTCAGGTAACCACTCTATATGAGATAGAGTTCTGCCAGGACCTTTATGAAAATGATAATGACACAAGAGTGTCATAAAAAAGAATAGGTAGATGGATATGTTAAGAAACTTATTGACCTGGAGATTGATGACAAGAATGACTCTGACATATGTATTCATAGTGTTTGCTCTGAGAGATTTTATATAAAAGAGTCTGCAGTGCAGATTAAAATCATATCCTATGTCCTGATTCTATCCATTAATATAATTATATTTCATGTAGTGATAACACATGTATGCTTTGATTAAGCAATTAAATTATGTTCACAAACATATAGAATCTATCAAAATGGTAATTTTTTCAGTGTTGGAAGTAACTGACTTGAAAAAAATAGAAAGAGTTCATTCCCATAGATTCATACCATTAACAATGCTTAAGATAGAAAAAAAATGGACAAAAGAGACTTTTCCATAGCCAAGGAAAAGTCACACTTTGCCTGTATTTTCACTTTCTATAATGATTCTTTGATGTCAGCTTTATTATGTCCAATGTTTTCTATCAGACTTACTGACTGATTTCTTCCTAGGCCCTTTATGTTCCCAATTTTGTAAACACTTTAGGGTGATAACCAGTACCCTCCATTCAGGTTATAAGAAACTGTATTCCACCATCAGCTCTGCACTGGACTACAATGGGTGGGTGGAAAAGATAACATGTGTGATGTTAATCCTCCTGTCTAGGAAGGTCATTATTGTTCCAGGCTAATATTCCAGAAGAGGCTTTTCTCCATCTACAAAAAAAAAAAAAAAAAAAAAAGCAGGGGGGTTGTGGGATCTCCAGTTTCCACTGATTAACTGTGGATATAAAATATGTGAAATAAGCTTAGACCACTCTCACAGAAGTGGACAGGAACTAGGAGAAAATACTGGATGACAAGTGAATAAGAAACTAGAAACTTCTCTTGTCGCTAGTATGACAGTGTTACTGGACAGCAGTCCAAATGCTGGTGATTTTGACTGATAGACAATATTGTTGCCTGCTTCAGCTAAAGAGACAGTCTAAATGAAGACAGGACTGGGTCTTCGCCAAGTGGAGAAGAGAAAAAAAAAAAAAAAAAAAAAAAAACGAACAATGATTAATGAGTTATAAAGCCCTCAGAAAAAAACAAATGACTTTAACCTTGGACAGTTTCTTTCTGTGAATGATCAAGAAACATTAGGAAGAACAATGAGGATATAATACATAAATATGTGCAGAACACACACCTTTGGGGTCCAATTCTTGCTACTAAGAAGTAAGAAAATACTGTGCTAGGATGTATCTTAACTGATGGACGTCTTGCCTACTATGAAAAAAGAATCCTTTATTACAGACCCAGCATTGAGTGAACATTGCCTGGTGGTGCATTCCTGTAGCCCTAGCTCTTGGGAGTAGAAGGCAGGAGTGTCAACAGTTCAAAGTTATCCTCAACTACAAGTTTGAAACAAGGCAGACCTACATAAAACCCAGTCTTGATCAGGAAAAAAAAAGTCTAATTAAACTAGTTGGGAAATATTGATGACTATGTATTAAATATAGTTTCAAAAGATAATGGAGTAGGGAGTTTATTACTTCCTACAAAAAGTTCATTCCAAATTTGACTTAGTTCAAATAAAGCCCTGTTGATTAGAAATGGTATTAACCAAGGATAAAGTTAATATATCTAGTCCCTGGGAAACCCTAAGCATATATACATTTAGAACTTAAATTTGCCAATGTTATGACAAAGCTATCTAACAAAAAATATTTTATAGTTCTATGACATATTTGAAGCTTTTCCAGGTATCGTAGTTAACATGGTGCATCGTGAGGCGTTTCCTGTGTGGTCATCTAGCTGCCAGGGTATTGCAGCTACTGTTGCTGCAACTAAGAGTCAAGCAAAATCACCGACACAACAAACCAGAATGCAGGGAGTATTGAACATGGAAAATCTAAAGGAAGGATGAGTACATTGAACAAGTAATGAGTAAAAATATATTTTTTAAATTATTAAGTTCAATAATTTTATGTATGAATATATTTAAGCACCTCTGTATGTTAGTGTGTATATTTGTGTGCACTTACAAAATCTAAAATTTAAAGATTAGATAATACAATATTCTCAACCTACATATTAGATAGTATAATGAAGAGGCTTTGTCATAATTCAAAAGTTTTACAATTTTCTTACATTAGAGTTTTTTTTATTAAGCACACCTATTTCCATAGTGCTTTACATTCTACAAAAATGCAGCAAGATACTACCATCAATATTCCCCACTCTAAGAAGAGCTGACAGAAAACTCTGCTCTCATTCTTTAGTTCTTCCCTATGAAGACAGAGACCATCACTGATGAAGGATTACTGTGGGATAGAGTTTCTGTTCCTCAATTAATTGGAAACAGTTATAAAAATATGAATTCATAAGTGCTGCATATTTTCTCAAAATAGATATGTTAGTAGAAAGCAAGTTTCCAGCATATCTTTATAACACATACTATGTAAAGAAGAAAAACATGTTGACAAAAAGTAGAGGATGAAGAGGAAAGGAGAAAAGGAATGAAAGAAATAAGGATGGAAGAAGGAAAGAAAGGAGGGAGGAAGGGAGGAAGAGAGAACAAAATAAAGGAAAGAAGGAAGAAAGGTTGGAAGGAGGGAGGAAGGGTGGAAGGGATGGAAGGAAAGTAGGGAGGGAAGAAGAAAGAAAGAAAATAAATAGAAGAGAAGAGAAGAGAAGAGAAGAGAAGAGAAGAGAAGAGAAGAGGGGAAAAGGTGCAGATTATAAACTAAAACTTCCATGAGTAAAACAATGCTGAGTTTGAGCTTGAAGCCTCCTGTTTTCACTCACTACACTGAGGAGCAGCAAGTTGACAGTTTGCTCCAGCAAACCCATCTTGTTCTCTGGTTTCTGTCTCTGACTACAAACTTCTCTTTTCTAACTTCTTTCTCTTAAAAGCAAGCTTGAAGCCGGCGGTGGTGGCACACGCCTTTAATCCCAGCACTCGGGAGGCAGAGCCAGGCAGATCTCTGTGAGTTCGAGGCCATCCTGGGCTACCAAGTGAGTTCCAGAAAAGGCACAAAGGTACACAGAGAAACCCTGTCTCGAAAAACCAAAAAAAAAAAAAAAAAAAAAAAAAAAAAAAAGCAAACTTGAGCCATCTGTGGTTTCTGGGTAGTAAATATACAAACAGAAGGGTGTAGGGGAGGATATTCTTGGCTCATAAATGCATCTGTGGTTTCACTTATTTGTAGTATTTAAATTGGTAATAGTGTGTTTATGGGGGGAGGTTGTTTGTTTTGATTTTTCTCTACAGTGTTTCACTGTGCTGGTCCAGAATATACCTCACACGTTTCCTTATAACTAGGCATAATTTGATCTACTTGGACAAGAGGTTCTACTCCGCAATGTATATTTTTTTTAATGATAAAATACAACTAAGATGACTTTAAAGTGTGTTGGAAAACTTGGGGCCCCAGGTCTGCCTCCCCTAGATCAGGCAGCTGCCCAACTAATTCTTTGCTCATCTATCCAGTCTAATCAAATGGACTTGTGCTCACAAAGCCCTGGGAAAACCAGTGTACCAACCAGTGTGTAATCTGGAACTCGGGTATTTTCAGGGATATCCTTAGAAGTTACATGCTGAAAACCCACATTTCTGAAAGAGAAATAAACATTAATATTGATTTTGTAGCGGCTTGGGGTGCTGATCCTCCTGAGCCATAGTTGTTATAAACAGAAGTGAGTTTCTAGAAGCTGTTCGCATCTCTGAAAATAACAAATTTTCAGAGTCACCAGCTTCCAGGGGCTGTGTCAAGGAAGTACGATCTGACCAGTCTCACAGAAGTGCTCACAGTACTGGTGACATTGTGGGTGCTTAAGTAGATAAAGAACCTGGGAACCTGTTTCTTTTGTTTATATTTTTACAATGGGTTTCAGTACTGAGACTGGTGTCCTTGACTAGATAAACCTGTTAATATTGCCTTCTTCTGGGCAAATGGGTAATAGGCTAAATTGGAGCCCAGAGGAAAAAAACTACAAGGATACCAATCATTGCATTTCCTACTCTGCTTGCTAAACAAACAAACAAAGAAAAAACAAAGCAAAACAAAACAAAACACCTCATGGAAAGCCGAAGCGTGGGAATTCCTCACTCAGCCTGATCACAGAAAGAGGAAAACTTGTGCCGAAGCAGTCAGATACACGTGTGTAAACACAAAAACACACTTTACATAAACACGCACAATTCTTGCTCTCAAGAAATAAGGAGCCAGGCAGTGGTGGCCCATGCCTTTAATCCCAGAACTTGGGAGGCAGAGCCAGGCAGATCTCTGATTTCAAGGCCAGTCTGGGCCTCAAATCACTAATTCTTGGTAAATTTCAACAACAGTCTTCAACACAAATATAAATGGGGCTCAAATGAAAGAAGAAAAAAAAACACAGTTAAGTTGCCAAATTTGTTTTATCTTATAATCATTTTGTTTAACTTTCCCATGTTATATATGAAGAGATGGATAATTTTTATATTGTAGAAAATATCTGTGAGACTCGATAATAAAAGCATGGAACACATAGTAATTATGTAAAGAACACTGATGCCTTAGAAAATTACATGTGGCTAGTAAAATCTTCTGTAACATCTTAACCCAAAAGTATCTAAAAGTCCATAAAACTGAACACTGTGTATTTATGGTTATTTGTAATAAAAAATAATGCTTCATTATGGATCATGGATATATTTAGTCTCCACATCATTTGGAATGTACCCATGCCTCAGAACACACAGGTGATTTACACAGAAACATATGGTCACTGATGTTGAGGAAGAACTTTCAGAACTTAAATAATATCCTTTCTATATGAAAATCTAATCCAATAGAAAAACACATGGCATACAAAACAGAAGAGGGACAGATCCAGAAAGGATCTGAGGGTTGACCCGAAGACACTCTCACATGCAGATGGCAAAGGATCTCACCAGGTTATATGTCACCTAGAGAACATTCATTTAAGAGAAACTAAGTTGATGTATTTTTTTTTCCACAAGAAATGTTCCATGTTTCTTGTCAAAATGCAAAAAATCGTAAGAAGATGCCATCCATCTTGTCTGAGAACAGAAGAGACCCACAATTTCTGGGAGGCAAAATCCTCTCCACTTCTGTGAGCTCCCCTTTAATATTCAAATTAGTATATCTAACATCAATGATTTCAGAAAACACCCACATTGATTATCTTACTGTTCTTGGGATCAGAATTTTTAGAGTTAAAAATCCAAGAGTCAGAATGGCAGAGTTCCTCTGGAATTCAGGCTGACATGATCTGATTCATGACTTTGAGCTCCTAGATAATCCTGCATTCCCTTCTCCACATCCAGTTCTTCTCTAACACCAACATGCCCTTTTATTGACACAGCTCCTCCCAACTGACATCCCTCTGATTCATATGGAATGTTGAGATATAAACTGTCTCACTTTGAATTTTCAGTCTCACCTCCCGATATCCTAACTTTTAATTCAGTTACTTTTGTCAAATTCACTAATGCTATTCACATTCCTAGTGTTAAGACTGAGCATGTAGAATTCTTTTGGGGTGAACTTGTTTTCCTGTGAACAATTTTGATGAATGTGGCTGAGCCATTCTGCTCTAAAGAAGAATGTAAGCTCAAGATACAGCTCAATGAGGAGTCAGCCCAGCCTGGTAGACTAGGTTGAGGCAGGTCCATTCCCCTCCTCCCTACACTAAGGCTGGAAGGGCAGGGTGGATTGGGTGGGGAGGAAGGCTGGGGAGTGGGAGGAGGGAGGACAGGGGTATCCGAGGCTGATATGTAAAATTAAATTAATTATACGATAAAATTTTAAAAAAAGACTTGAACAACAACAACAACAACAAAAAGTTACAGCACAATGAGACAAGAAATCTAGAAGATATATAGACTTCAAGCTTGCTGATACATGGCCAAAGGCTACATGACTCTCTGACTCTACTATGTGTTCTGCAGACAGAAATGCATGTACAGTGACTTGTTAGAGAATTCTTTGATTTTCCATTCCAAGTAGAAGATTTGCTGCTTAATTACAAACAGTGTATATCCATATTGTGAATCCATGTGTTAAGGAGAGTCTTTGGTTTTACATGCCAGCAAAAATAATTTCTACTAAAGTACAAATTTTAAAAAGACACACTTTATGGTAAATCATCTGATCTTTGGTAAACACTGTAGTATATAAGTCAAGTTTTATTTCTTAGAAGGGTTACCCTGTCAGGTAAAATTTTTAATTTATCCAGCTACAAAAGAGAAAAAGTGGCAAGAAGTAAGCCTAAATATACCCTCAATGTATTAAGCTTTGGTTACTGTATTACTTGGAGTCCTTCAAATATACAGCTTTCTTTGAAAACATCATAATGAGTAGATGTAAAACTCTAGGAAGAAAAAGAGCGAATTGAGTAGGAACTAAAAATGGAATTAAAGTCCTTTAGCTTATAATCTTCCAAAGAGTTGGACTAGAATTGTAGTTTAACATGCTTCTGGGTTATTCCAGATGAGTGAAGTGAGGAGACAGGCGGGGTGCGCATTCACCTGAAACCAGATCTGCACAGGACAGTTTCATTCAAAATGTACTGATATTTAGGTGCCTAGACAATCATCATTGGGACTAATACATAAACTGCAATGCCCATCTGACTACCAATAGACAAGCATTATTTTTCTGGAGTCACCAGGCTTCATAGAGCATGTGTTGAAGGCACAGCTTATTGCTCTTCAACATTAACATATTTGTTATATTCAGTGTCCCAATCAAGCCCTTACTGCTTAAACTGTCTATCCTAATAGGGTAGATAGTAGAATAAAAAAAGAACCTATGATGTTATATGCACTATATAGAGAGCCAAAGCATATGAAAAGAGCTATTTTGATGGGACCTTGTTATGGTCATGTGGAATACAAGATGAAACTTCTCCATACAAGGGAAGATTTGATAACATAAGAGAAAGAGAAATGATTTTGTGTAGCAAATACAGATATGTATTTATAGGCTTCAATAAGCTGATCAAATTGTTTGGTAGATATTGAGAGAATGAAAGAAGTAGATATTCTCAGTGACTTAGGGAATCTTGCCCCTTTTTTGTGGGGGTTGTGGGGTCAACGTATATTATTAGGATCTCTTTTGGGCTTTTGAGGAGTTAGAATATCAGGGTTCAAGCCAGAAATGTTTGGCTCATTACAACTAGGATAAGTTGAATTCTGGTTTTATAAAAGGCTCTCAGAATTGTACTTCTTATGTACACAAACCATCTAATGGTAGTTTAGTAGCAAACATCTAGGATTGTCAGGGCTCAGTTAAAATACAAACACTTCAAGCCTGGAAGATGGCTCAGTGGTTTAAAACACTTGAAAATTAAACCTGTCAAGTGACCTGAGATCAATCCCTTTGATACATGGAATCCACTAAAAATGTGGATACAGCAGTGCTCATCTAAGTATCAATCAGGTCAAATAGGAAGCTGAGACAGAATCACTGGAAGCTTGCAGGACAACTAACAGGGTGTAAGAGTACCCAGCACAGCAGCAGGAGGAGTGGGATCCCTGTCTGTATACAAGATGGAAAGTTGACCTCTGGCCTCCATACATGCTCTGTGATATGCACATGCACATCTTCATACATAGACTTGAAACATACATACATAAATATATACATACACACACACACATCTTTGATCATTCATACTCTCCCATTATCTTCCCTTATTCTTATCTTCCTCCTCTCAGTGACATTCCCTTTCTTCTTCCTGACAAGTCTTCCTATTTCCATGTCTTTTTCATTTCAGATGTTCAGTCACCATCCTTAATAAAAATGTACCCAAGACAAGCACAAAGAGGAACAGGGAGTGATAAAAACAGCACATCGCTTATATATCCCTACACTGAAACTGTTTTTGACTCATAGAAAGAAACATGTTATATGAAATCAGATCCTTCTGCTCCTCTCAGTCTTAAAAATCTGAGCATTCTTGTACTTATGCTGAGTCTCTGAGATGAGCCCAGCCAATCCTGCAGGTGGCTCCAGCCCCACACAACCCTGCTGATTTGCATGTGATCAGAGCACAGCCCACTTCTATGAGGATTTCTTCAGAAGGTGTTGACTCCAGGTGCAGAAGTCATTCTCAGTAAGGATACAGCATCAACATGAGGGTCCTTGGTGAGATTCTGGGGCTGCTGCTGCTCTGTTTTTCAGGTAAGGAAGACAGACATGGAGAATAGTATGATGAGTGCTGCCTGACTTTTAAGGGAGTTATGTCATAATATGGTTAACACCACATGTTTGTTGTATATTTCCAAACACAGGTGTGAGATGTGATATCCAGTTGACCCAATCTCCATCTACTCTGTCTGCATCTCTTGGAGACAGAGTCACCATCACTTGCCGTGCCAGCCAGAACATTAATAGTTGGTTAGCCTGGCACCAGCAGAAACCAGGGAATGCTCCTAGACCCTTAATCTATAAGGCATCCAGCTTGCATACGGGGATCCCATCAAGGTTCAGTGGCAGTGGATCTGGGACAGATTACTCTCTCACAATCAGCAACCTGCAGCCTGAAGACACTGCCACTTACTATTGTCAACAGGATAGTAGTATTCCTCTCACAGTGATACAAGTCATAACACAAACCTCCCAGGAGTGCAGTGAAGTAAGACTGAGCTGCCTCAGCTGCTCATCTTAGTGCTTGCACCTGATAATATGTTCTTATAATACTCACTTGAACTTTGAAGGTCACTGTAGGGAAGGTAGAGAATTGTCAGTGTGGCCCTTCTGCTCTTAACCTTCATCTCAGGCCCAAGAGCACGGACAGATCAAAATATCTCACAATTTTCTTAAAAGTAGTTTCTCTTACTTTAGTTTAGTGATCCTAGCTCTGCTATCTTTACAATTCATACAGCAACATGACACCTCTAGGGATACCTCAAGAAAGGTGATTTTAACTCATGGACCTCCTATCCAGATAACAGCCCCTCACAGTCTATGCCATGCCCTTTTGACGATGCAGCATCTCCTACAGCTTGCATTTCAAATACCTGACTCCAATTATGGATATGATTATGGTGGGTTCCAGAATATTCAGTTGTGTGAGCCCAAGCTGGGGGAGGTAGTTCAATGGGGACAGACTCCTGAGTGTATATTATCTCTGGATGTTTCAAATGGAACTCTTGTTTTCAGACCCACCATGTTGTTAATACAGTGACTCCAAATGCCTTCCCTCAATTTACTGCCTGAAGGCTCTGAAAAGCTAAGCCAAAATAAATCTATGCTTTTTAAATTGTTTTTAACTGGTATTTTCAGTATGGTGGTGCAAGGTCACTAACTATTATTTTAAGGAAGTTGAAATTAGAAGTAGGTGATTTTTAGTGTTCATTCACAGTATATCAGTCCACACCATGCTTTCTCCAGACATGTCAAGGAAACAAAAGGTTGGAGTATTGGTGCTCATTGTTCCCAGAAACAGAACACTGATGGTTTTCCATCTTCTACCTTATCAGCCTGTGGAGCTGTATTACGATGATTAAGACTTTCAAGTTGTATAACAGGGCTGTAATTGAGGACATTAGAGAAAATGGAGAAATACAATATTGGAAGTACCAGTAGTGAGGAGAGTTCACAGTAGATGAATTAAGGAGTCAAGGCTGCTTATTAAGTCACATAGTGAGAAGAAAAGGAGGAATAACATTGATTGCATGGTAGTCTTGTAAATCTTTCTATTTCCTTAATATGCAAATGAGTGGGTACTCAATAAAGAAGGCGAAGAGCTCATTTTTATTTTTCATTACCTGCCTGTTTATGTACATTAAAAGCTGTTTATGGACTATTTTAGCCAATAATTCACTTTTCTGCAATGATTTCCTATGGCATTGCTCAGTTAGGGGCCTTTTAATGAAAATTGAGAATCAAAATATGAGAATGTAGTACCAACCAGCAACTACAAGCAGATGCATGGATAGATGTGAGGACTATAGAATCACCATTATCATTCCATTGGGACATGGGAACATGTTTCAGGAGCAAATGTTCAGCTACTTTGAATTTTCATTAACAAGAGGGCCTGGGCTTCTAGGGAATAGTCAGAATATACCTTACATTTAGAAGCAACATTGCTGACCATCAGACACCATCTTATATGAGCCAGTTAATTTATATAACAGAGATTCCATATTTCTGTGTTTAAATTCCTTTTCTTGCATGGTCTTCATTTTGCTATTATAATTCCAACTGGTGATGCAATGCAGATGCCTAATGCACATGAACCTATGTGCTTATGAAATGGTGAACAGAATACTTGTTTCTGTGCGAATGGAGCAGAAAAGAACGACACAATGCTGGGCTGCTGCTCCTACCAAAACCTAACAGCAAACTCTAAAATCAGGTTGCATCTGAAAATATTCTCAGCAGATGTAGGATAGAGCATTCCAGGAGCAGTAGCAGCCATCCAGCTTCACTTTCCTATGTCTCTGAGTGGCTTATTTTCTGACTTGCACCACTGTGGGAGGGATACTCCAATAGAGCTGACAGTAATAAGTGGCAGCACCTTCAGACTCCAGGCTCCTAATGGTGAAGGTAAAATCAGTCCACTGCCATTGTATTTCAATGGGAACAAATCTTCCAATATGGATGCACTATAGAGCAGGTGATTAGGAGATTTTCCTGGTTTCTGCTGATACTATGCTGACTAGCAAGTAATTGTACATTTTTCTCCCAGATTTGCAGAAAAGAAGGGTCGATTATAGGATATCTACATGTCACATGTGAAAACAGACATTAAAAATACAAATCAAATACCCACAGGATAAAGTACGTTAAATGAGAAATTCCTTGAGCTACCAGACATCCCTTACAATAACTGATAAGTAACTATTGTTTTCTTTTCTTTTATTAACAGAGGCAGAGCAGCATCAACCCAAGAAACTGAGTGAGAGCCTCATGTCTGCTTCCTGACCGCAAGTGAAACTATCAATGTGTGACCAACTTTTTGAAAGAAGTCCTCATGCCTGAGGGCTGGGCTATGGTACATGCAAATCAGCAGCAGCTTGTCAGAGCTGGGCACAGCTATGGACCTGGCTCACTTCAATAATCATCCCATCTTAGTGTCTGCAGGAGTCCTATACTAGAAATGTGATGCATATTTTTTACAAAAGTTAAATGTTAATCATGAGTCCTGAGAATAGCATGGTGTTTTGAATATCTCTGGGTTTATTAAATGCTTTACTTGCTACATCGCATTAGGATGAAGTCATGCACCACAGCACAGTCTCAGAAGTGCAAGGATGCTCACAGGCTCTTTTCAGTATTGACTTATTGTCTTGTTTGTTCCATCTCCTGTAATACTTGGTATGGAATAGAAGCTCAACAAAAACAACCACAACAAGGAGAGATCTTCTCTCCAACACAGTGGAAAATGGACTGAACTTTCTTACATTGTATTTCTCCTGCTTTGCCTTCTTCTTGTGACTTAGACCCCTGTCCTGCCATCACCTTCCCTGAAGGTACCTTTCTTCCCTCTGCTATTGTTCTTTCTCCTTATCCAGCAAGAAGGAAGACAAGGAAACTGTTTCCCAGACCTGGCTCCAGTATTTTATCCACCTACTGCTTCCTGCTCTAAATTTACTACTTTCTCCCTTTCCTGCCTCATATTAATTTTCATTCAACTTCCCTTTGTTGGAAAATAACAAAAGAACCAAGTGAAAGGCATGCTGAGTCTTGAAGAGGGAGGTTCCAAGAGCACAAAACAAAGAATCTGCCTGTAGTCTTCACTGAATCTGGATATGGCCTTCTGCCTTGCTCTCATGCTTCTCTGAGATATACTCTATAGCACGTGCCAGGCAACTGAGTTTAAATTAATTTGTTCTCAGTAATACCTAAGAAACAGATTTTATAACAAGTGTTAATATTTAGTATGTGCTCCTTGATGTTTATTCACTTGATTTCTGATTTTGTTTCCTGTCATGTTCTTCTGAAATCAACATTCCTTGGATCACTGCCCTCTTTGTTGCACGTATATATAAAAAGTACACTGAAACTGAAGTAAAGCTGTCTACAGCTTTAGGCTGTAGTCAGCCTTATCTTATTTATTTATTTATTTATTTATCTATCTACCTATCTATCTACCTATCTATCTATCATCTATCTATCTATCTATCTATCTATCTATCTATCTCTCTATCTCCTTTCATCCCCAGGTTTCCTTCTGCTGTGACAGGAGAAAATGCACAAGCAGCACCTGAACAGGGACCTGAAAACACTCTGAAGAAAGGATACAGAAACCTCTGCAGAAAGAGGTAAACAGAAATAATGAGGAAAAATCAGATAAGACTATACCTTATATTGACTAGTTCATCATTTTTTAAAAACAGAGCAGTACTTAAGTCTCTATGGCACAATTGCTAGATTGTGGAAATGCTGCATGTGAATAAACTCCTTGGTTTCCTGATGAAGGGACATTAGATGTAGGTTTGGAGGAGAAGAAAAAAAATAGAATGTCGAAAAGCTCATCTGCAGGGTGACAAATAGCATTCAGATAAAAATTTGGGCCACATGGATACAGGACTAGGTGTTTTCACTGAAATATGTGGAGAGGATGAGAGCAAGACTGCTGAGGAAGAGATGACAGCTTTTCACAGGAGTATGAAACTTTAAAACAAATAAAAGGAGTAAAGAAGGAGGTTTTCGTAGAATGGACAAAACAGAAAGTAAAAACTGTTGTTGCAGACATCCAACCTAAAGCTCCTTCTGTTCCACAGACCCCAGGGTCATAGCCTTCTCTCCCAGATGAGGCAGATTGAGAAGACTTTGATAGGAAATTTGAAAGATCAGGAATTTGAAGAATTCCCTGTACCTCCTAGAGCATTATTCTCCTCTAAAGATAAGGAATACACACACACACACACACACACACACACACACACACACACACACACACATGCCTTTAAATGACAAATTATGATGAGTCTTTCTGGTGAAAATCAGTACATGGATTTACTAAAAGGTCTAAATAAAGGGTCAGATGTTAAGATAAAAACATTGTGTATTTAAAAGTTATTTCAACAGATACATAAACATTGCTACTGATTCTACCCAACTGGATGGGCAATTCTTAATTGTAAAACATGGAACCAGGGTGCAAAAGCCTTTAAACAGTCTCAGGAAAGAGAAGATGGCTTTTCTAGACCTGTATGATCTCTAAGTTTCCTTTTAGCTCAAGCTTAAAGCCATTAAAAATTAAGTCAGAAAAAAATAAATAATAGAAAAACAGACAGATACTGAAATATTTAGAACAAGAGACAATAATGATGGTTATATGTCTTCTGCTGATGTCTTTTCTCAAACTTCACCTCCCTTCCCTAACTGTGAGGCTTCTGGAGAATTCCCACAAATAACCACCATCCAAGTATGCAATCAGGAAGAATGATTATTATCTCAAGAAAGATTGCAGTATACTGGGGCTGACCATCCTACACAAAGGCAAAGTGGCAACAACCCTAAGAGGAGCTCATAGGCTCCTTTTAAGCATATCCCAGGGGCACTCCTAGGGCAGTTAAGTCACTTTAGATATGATTGGCTTAAGGAAATGGCAATCATATTTGTTTGTTCTACTTGGCTAGCGTAGTCAGAGGCTGGTCATGGTCACAGTCTTCCATTTTGGGGCAGGCCTGCACAAGTCCCAGGCTTTGTCTTTGAGCTGCTGTGGAGGCTGGCTGGCCTAGTATGCACTGACTGTGTTGACTGGCTCAGTGGCCCAGGTTAGTGAGTCCTATCTCCCTTGTCCCTGTGGTCAGGGGCACCAATGACTAACTGCCTTTTGTTGGTGGCTCTTTCAGAAACTGATTGCTGGGTCTCAGGAGACTAAAATTGAGGCCTGATCTCTGAGAGAAGAACAAGCAGCCTGCTATGGCATCTGCTTGGTCCTCTCACCAACAATGCTAAACACTTCTTTTGAACAAAAGAAAACAAATATCCATCTGTTTAAGGGCCACAAACACGAACCAGTCAACTATTCAAGCTTTATTTTATACAAATATCGATAATGAATGTATAAGTTCTAAATCAGATGATAAAATAATGTTTGAAAGTCAATATAAAGATTAATCACAAAAATTAAACTATTAGCTGCTAATATGCACATTTATGAAATAAACAAGGAAATAATATAAATATTTCTACAGATATAAACAAGGGATGCCCTGCTGACATTTGGGTAGGCAACTTCCCATGCTGGGAGACCCTCTATTGTCAGTGTGCTGCTTTGGATAAATGAGAGTATGATGGCCATTTGTATTTGTTCAGGCAAGAGGATTCCTAATCCCAACTCTCTCAAAACTGTACTCCTCTCCTTTTGTGTTTGTCTGTATGTTTAAATTTTGTTGCAGTTCTGTCTGTCAGCTCCCTCCAGAAAGTTGCTCAGTTTCCGTCCCTCTCACTGACTTGATGAAACATGAAACCTGCTATTTAAATCCCACAAAATCTCTTGCTTCTGAACTTGTTTGTTCTGTCTCTGCTTTGGTCCCTAAGTCTGGTCTCTGAATCAGTTTTGTAGGGATTCAGATATGTTTTAGGTGTGGATAGTATCAAGTTGTGCTCTTCTACTTTATTAATAAGGTTGCTCTGGAGTTGGATTAGAGCTTAGCCTTTCATGACCCAAGCAAGCTTATTTATATAGTTTCCTCAAATCTCTGTCCTGGGTCAAAAGGAAATTTTACCCTATTACAAAAAAGAAAGAAAGCAAAAAACAACAAAAAAACAGCTGCGGAAAAGATACTGTGTACTTTAAAACAACTAGAAAACAGACAACTTCCAATAAAAAAAAACTGTTGCTAATCTCATCCTCCTTTCCTTGTATTATATAAAATATAATATAAATATATTAACTTATACATTTATATCATATGAATATAAAATATAAACTTACTTTTCTCAAGTTTTTTAAGTTTGCTGTATATCATTGAAAATTTGTAAAATATATAACAAAAGGTTAAATAAAGAACTTCTTAGTCCTATTATACCCCTGTATATCATTGTATTTCTTATTTAAATTATGAAGGCAACAAAATGTTTGAAAAATTAACAAAAGTCAACACATAGCTTTTAAAAATTACATGAAAAATTAATAGTGAATATTCAGAATAAAAACATTAAATTTTTAAAATTATCAGATGTTGTTATTGATCCTACTATTAAGCATCAACCTCTTGATCAGACACTAACTTTATATACTGATGCTTGTATATTTAAATTCGTTGAATATTCTGATATAAAAGATAATTCTAAAATTTCATAAACCCCCCCTTTATCTGTCCAAAATTACAAATTGACAACTTGTCACTTTTTCAAACCTTTGAACATTTTTACAGATTCACTATATATAGCATATACTGTCCAAAGTATTTACACTGTGTTTTTAAACCTTATGTTACAAAATAATTGCTTTATTCTCACATTAAAACGACTATTAATTCATTACATTAATCCACTATTCATTATGCATATCAGAGCACACCCTATTCCCCCTGGCAAAATGATCAATGCTAATCAGTTCATAGATTCTTTAAACAATACATATCAATTATGTCCTTGTATTGTTTTATGTGAAGCTACTGAGTTTCCTGCAGATACACATGCAAACTGGAGAGCCTTAAAATTTTTCATTTAACTCACACAATAAAACTTGTCAACCTTCTCTTAGGCCTTGGTTGCCTCCTGTAACAACTCCAGAGCTAATATATCAACTCAAGATATCATAAGTGGATGAAATACACGTTAATTTTTTGGTAAATAATAGTATTTACATATTTCTATTTATACATTTCAACATCTAATGAGCCACTACATTAAGTAATAAAAGGCTTTATTAGTTATATGACATTTTAAAAGGCTTTTAATGTCCATGAGTACTCCTCAACAAATTAATTGTGTAATGCTCCAGTTTATATGTCACAAAAATTTTTTAAAATCCAAGTCTAGAATATTAACATTTATTTGAAAACTATCTACAAATAAGCAATTTAAAACTGTCTATCTTTTTGTATGTACACAAACAATCATTAATTTGCCATGTTTTAGAATGTATGAAGTAACCCATATGATGGTAAAAACGGGAGTATGTGGTAGAAGAAGAAACTTCAGAGCATCTATATGTGGCTCCAGGAGGGAACCATACATAGCTCTGCTCTGTCTCCAGGAGTCCAGACGGATCTCATATATTCATTACTTGGCCATGCAGTATCAGAAATCATGCTTTAACCCAGAAATAATCTCACGTTTCATACAGTGCTTTTGTCCAACTGTTTCCATATCAACTGGAAACAAGAAAAGGCTCAAAAAGTCCTATGAGTGGGTAACTAGCTACAGAATAGGTTTTCTATCACCGTACAAGGACAAAGACAGTGTGTTTACACCTGAATGCCTACCTGAACTTGCATGATGTTCAAATCTAGGGAAAATATCAGGATGCTGTGGCAGGTGTCAAGAATGCCCCCTTGGTGGCTTGCAGTGTTTGGTAATGGATGGAGGGCACAAGAGGGAAGCAGCCGGGCTGCTGCATGGTGTATAAGCTGTATCAGAACTGTGAGTATACATTAAAATACATTCAGTACACATTTACCATCTCTGTCTTCCAAGTTATGTATTTTACTTAACAAAATAAAAAAATACCAAATCTAAATTTTGAAATATAATACTAAAAAGGAAATCATACCCACACAATTACAAAACTAACAGTTCAAAAAAAAAAAAAAAAGATATAAAAGGTTAATGCTTGACTAGGGTAGTGTGATAAACTGTAAAATGGCCAGAAATAAAAAAGGAACAATAAAGTAAATCCTTCTGCTGAGGAAGCAGGTCTGAACTCTACTGACGAGTATTCTTTGTGGCTCAGAAAAAACTTTGTGTCTGGTTGCTCAGAGGAGAGGCCCCTGGTGTCTTATTCCCACTGGGCCTGGCAGTTTGTCTTACTCCATTGCACCCACCAGGGAATTTGCGTATCGCTCTGTTGAAGGCCCTCCCTGGCAATTCTGAGATAAAAGTCAGGCTGAATTGTCTGGACTGTCCAAGTTATCCCAACTCAGAATGAGGTGCCTTACTCTGTCCCTCTGTCCCTGGGACTGCTCATGCCCTGGATCACCCCCCCCCCTTTTTTTAATTTCAAATTTTATTTTTTATACTGATATTTGTGTTTTAATTTTACATATCAGCCATGAGTTCCCCTGTCCTGCCCCCTTGCCTTCCCATCCCTGCCTTCCCCTCAGCCACTCCCCCCCATTCCCATCTCCTCCAGGGCAAAGACTCCCCTGGGGATTCAGCTCAACCTGGTAGATTCAGTACAGGCAAATACAGACCCCTCCTTCTAGGCTGAGCAAAGTGTCTCCACATAAGCCCCAGGTTCCAAACAGCCAGCTCATGCACTAAGGACAGGTCCCAGTCCCACTGCCTGAGTGTCTCCCAAACAGTTCAAGCTATTCAATTGTCTCACTTATCCTGAAGGCTTGAACCAGTTGGGGGCTCCACAGCTTTTGTTTCATAATTCATGTGTTTCCATTAGTTTGGCCATTTGTCCCTGTGCTTTTTCCAATCTTGGTCTCAACAATTCTCGCTCATACAGGTTACCTAGAAAACAGGACCCTAAGAAAGACACAGGGATCCCCCAATGACAGAGAAATGGATGAGATCTACATGAACAACCTGGACGTGAATGGGAGTAATGAAGGGCAAGATTCGAGGGAAAGAGAGCTTAGGGGAGCACAAGATCCCAATTGGATCAAGAGCAGAGAGGGAGAACAAGGAATAACAGACCATGATAAAAGAACAATGAGAACAGGAAGAAGCAAAATGCTAGAGAGGCCCCCAGAAATCCACAATGATACCTCCACTGTAGACTACTGGCAATGGTAGAGAGAAAGCCTGATCTGACCTAGTCTGGTGATAGCATGGCCAAACACCCTAACTGTCATGCTAGAACTCTCATCCAATAGCGGATGAAAGTGGATACAGAGATCCTCAGCCATGCCCCAGATGGAGCTCCAGGAGTCCAATTGGCGAGAAAGAGAAGGGATTGTATGAGCGAGAATTCTTGAGCTCTGGATCCCTTGTAAGGGGAGAGGAGAGAAGGACAGAGGGTGGGAACACAGTGGGGACCTTGAGACACACTGTTGCCCATAATGGGGTTTGCCATTGTGTGGGGGGCAGGGATGTGTAAATCTTGTCTTTAAATATGACATGTGATATTTAGATCTGTGAAATTGGGGAACATTGTGGAGAGAGTTGGGCTTTGCTATAAATTATAACAAAGATAAAAGGGAGAGAGGTGGAGATTATACTTAGAGGGCACTTATCTTTTTTAAGTACTTGCTTTTTTTGAAAATTGATATTGTGGGATATGAGCTAAAAATTGTCTTAACAAAAATGGTCATGTTACTTGAGATAAAATAGCAAAGAATAATGAACAGAAACTCCTAATTATGTAAATGAGCTTGTAATTTTTCCTTTGTTTCGGGTATCAGTTGAGATGTCATAATGTCCCAGATTCTACTTTCCATCCCTGCCACCCTTTGAGAGTCCATTTCTGTCTCCTGGAGATTAGTCAGAGTCTTGTATATAGCAATAGAATCAAATATTTCCTTTGGTTCCTGCAGAATCCAAGACATAGTATACTGGGACGGATCTATAGAGTTTCTAGTAGACTTTTTGGAGTACCAGGTAGGTTCAGTGGCAATGGATCAGAAACAGATTTCATGAAAAAACTCTTGAGGGTGCAGCCTGGGGACTTGGGAGTTCATTACTGCACACAGTTTACAGATCTTCCTCCCATGGTGATAAAGTTCTAAATACAAAACTTTTGGTGGCCCAGCTGGCATATGCACTGCTTGTCTAAGGTGCAAATCAATATATTCTATTTAATTCCAAAATGTATTAGAGATAAATCCATCTGTTGTTCATCTACTCTGGCTTGTTTCCTAACTAAGATGTGAACATGGCTGGTCACTGATCTGATAGCTTAGCAAAATTCAGTTTTTGTTTTCATAAAATTACTTCCAGTCCTCACAGACTATCGCTATTGCTTGTCGTAGAGAGTCCCTTGTTCATTTGAATCATTTATTCATTTACTAAAGCATCAACTAAACACAGGACCAATTTTAGGAATTTTCCTATGATAGAGAAAATAAAAAAGATAACATACGATACATTTTGGATGTTGCATTTCCTCTAAAGGCCCATTTGTTAAAGACCTCATCTCCACAGTAACTAATTTAGAAAAATGGGATTTTTAGATCTTTAGACTATTGGGCCTTATCTCCAAAAGGGATTGTTGGAATCCTACCCACATCCTATCATGTGCTTCATGACCAAGAAATATGCCATTTAGGTCTGTCCCATGTAAATGGGATTGCTCTATGATTTCAGGAACAGGTCTCAATACACAATTTCTGAAGCCTAATTGTATAAACTAGCATTTTAGCAAAATTCTGGTTTTTTTCCCCCAGAAGAAAACTGGTGTTTTCTAAAATCCCAATCAGTCTTGTTCTTACAAACCTTACGTGTCTTTCACCTTATTCTCTTCCTTCTCCTGTCCCTCTTTAGTGACTTCTGCACTCTAGAGTACTATTGCTCTCTCTTAATTTTACATACAATCCTTTTTCTTTAAAAAAAAGTTCTCATCACTGGAGAGATGGCTTAAAGGTAAAAAACAATTGCTGTTCCTGCACAGTACCCAGGCTCAGCTCCCAGTATCCACATGGTGGCATAACCACCTATAATGCCAGTTCCAGGGATTTCAGCACGCCCTGCTGGTATCTCAGGGCACCAGACACACAGATGATGTGCATGCTTACATACAGGTGAAACACCCAGGTGCATAAAACAAAAATGAGCAGATCTTTAAAAGGTGGAGGTCTGCACCTGTAACTTCACCATATGCTTTCTTCAGGCACCTGTCTTTCTTCAGGCTCCATCTCCTCCATTTATTCCTCTGAGATTTCATCAGGTATGCTGAGAGGTGTGGCTTTCCCTAAATTACATCTTTCAAAAACTCTTGATTAAATTTTTTTGCAGTTCCTTACTAAAACTTCAGGGCCTTACTGCCATTAACCCACCTTGCTTTCTCTAGGCTTCAGAGGTCAGTGAAGGGTGAGTGGTGTTAATCCACTCTCTTCTACTTGTCCTTTACTTTGACTGAGCAAAGCTGGATGATTTCCATGTTCTTATGCTTCCTGGTCTCCTGTATGCATGGAATGGGATACATGGATGAATGCTTCTTCTCTCAGATATTCAGCCTATAAAAACTGACTAAATACAAATAAAATTAAATACAAAATAAAATTGTTTTCTATGTCTAGACATTTTGCATATATTTCACTAAGAGAAAAACATTTTAATCTTGAAAACTGCTGTGTCCTCAAGCCTTAGCAAAGTGGTTCATTGTAAATCCTAACTTCCAAATCAATGTATAGATTGTGTGAATAACTTACTGTCATTTATCCACTGAAGTGGTAGTATGAGAACTTTGGGCATAAAGTTAATTTTAGTATTATTGTGATGCATTTCTTCATGTGAAGGCAAAATCCACACCTTTTACATTAACACCGTAGTCTTCTGCTCATGACTATGGGTGATGTAGCTGGTTTTATGTTTAGAAATGTAAAAGTGTGCTGTCTAGGACACACTGGGCAGTAATAAGTATTGGTTGTCTCCACACTTCTGATCATGAGGGAAAAGTTTTCTGGAAAACTGCCACTGAGATGAGTGTGTACTTGTTCCCTGGATTTCCTGGGAAAATGTATAGTAAACATTGGTCTCCAAATTTCAATGACACAAACAGCCAACAAATGAGGTTACTAGTTCATCTTAGTGACTAAATGCTTATTTGTAACATCACTTATAGAGGTATTGAAAACTTGCTGTCCTCACATTCACAGACTTGGCACAGTTTTCACACTAAGCTTCTATTTTGTATAGTTTTAGGTCTATAATGGAAGTAAAGTAAACCTGGACTTAGGTCACTACCTAGTGTCAGAGCAACAGAGTGGCTGCTGGGTGACAAAACAGACTTGTGGGGAGCCTGATACTCATGGTGACTCAGTCCCAGTTCAGTCCCAGTGCTGCTGACCTTGTAACCTGCTGTCACCCTGGGAAGAATGGCCCTGTCTGGCTGAAGTCTCCAATGCAGAACAATTCAGTGGTGGTCTGGAACAAAGTGGGATTACTTTTTGATTTGAATACAATTGTCAATACACAATTCCTGGTGCCTGGTTAGAGATGTCATAATCTAGAATGTTAGGAGAGTGGCTTGGGATCTATTTTTAAGGAGGAAACCTGGTACTTTATGGGGATTAGTTTTGAAGTTGATGGTGATCCTGCCCAGATTATAGATAACCTCCATGGCTAGAAACTGTAGAAGAACACTGTGTTAAGTTAGAAATGCAATAAAAATAAAAAAGTGTATATATATATATATTAAATATGTGTGTGTACATATTTAACACATATGGATATTTAAAACATATTCATTCCTAAGGAATGACTTGCATGTTAAACACCTGTTTTCTTTGACGACACATCTCTAGAAACATTTGTAATAGCATAAAAAGCCTGAGTCCTCTCAGACACTTTCTATGAGAAGAAAACTGATGGAATCATTTTTCTTGTTCCTATTCTTATTTTATTCTTATTCTTAACAGCAGGAAGCACAGAGCTGAGAATGAGACATTGTGCTAAGTTGAGAGTCCTAAGCCACACCAGTTAACCATTCTCCTCTCTGGGGGACCTTACATTAGCAATTCACACAAACACACAGACTTTAAATTTTTCAATACATAAAAATAAAATTTCAGACGCTAAAGATGGCTCAGTAGTTAAGAAAACTGACTTCTCTTCCATCAGGGCAAAATTCTCAGCACCCTTATGGCAGATCACAACTGTCTGTAACTCTAGTCCCAGTGGATCTCACACACTCATAAGGACAAACATGCAGGCAAAACAACAATGTATATGATATTTATATAAATTTTAAAAATTCAGATAAGGTTCCTATGGAACACAGAAGTCTGTGGACATTATAAAGTCAAACAGGTTTACTAAAGTTAAGGGACTCTCACAGTTAAGGGCTGGAATGTTTGTAAGAGCCTAAGGTGAGGAAGAAAGAGAAAAACATTGTCTTTTGGACATGCATGTACTCCTGGTTTCATGAATTCCCTGCAGCTGTGGGTGTCTATAGAAGAACACACAAGGTCAAGGCACTCAACACAGAAGCATGGAGTGTGGAAGAGCTCATGAACATAAACCACTAGTTGATGAGCTAAGGATAGTTGGTGGCTTCTAGAAGAGGAGAGATAATTTTCTCCAACCATGTGGTCTCTAATAAATTGACCATTCTCCCTCTAATGGATGGCCCTACAACTGTGAGGATAAGGTCAAACCACATAGGATTCAGGGTACAAGATATATTTCTATGTGGACATGAAGTGATAGAGGGACAAGAGATGAGTGTAATCAAATATTGTATGCATGTAAAAAATCTCAATAATAAAGGTATTATATTTTTTAAGTGTCCAGTTATACCATTGTAAGCAGGATCATAGTCAGTTGAAGACCTTCTGTACATGTGTATAAGTATATTTATGAACATTGAAAATATTGAAATGTAAAGATGGGATTAATTTTCTAAAAAGATGTGTCCCTCAGACATACATCATTATTTAAATGATGAAAGTAATTATCTTACATAGGAAAAAAATATGCTGCCCTCATTTCTGTCTTGAGATGTACAGATTCCTTCATGCATTACCCCTTTGGTGTTACACTCTAAGGTGCATTAGGATAAAACCTCTTAGTACTATGAGACTCAATTTCCTTAGCTTAAATCATTATTCTTTCTATAGCCAAGACAATTTCCCTGAGATTGGATCCTAGGAGAGGATAGCACAGACTATAGTTCAGTTAGACTACCTACATCTAATTTTCTACAAGTGGCCTGAAGACCAAGATGTTTTGATACTGTAAAATTGTCATTCGTTTTGTGAAAACAGAGATGAAGGGCTTAGGGAGATGACAGCAGACCAGCTGCATATCTGCAAGCCTTTGTATTGGAGGTGAAAATCATCATCTCTTAGCAAGTTGTGAAACCAAAACTAGTTGTGACTGGCCTGGAAAGCCATATACACTGATGTAGTAGTGACATTAATGTTACGGGAGTACCTAACCATGTTCAGATATAATTTAAAACCTGCTCCATCAGGTAAAACCCATATCTAGTACTGTTATCAGGGCCAAGAACCTGTGACCATAGACAGGTCCTAGGCCCTAGGAAAGAAACAACATATATATTTTAAGAGTTTATAGCTAACCCACTACTTACAACTACTCAAACACTTCATTAAGCTTAGGTCAACAAAGAAATGAGAGATGAATTGGCCATTCTTCATATTATAGTAATGAATTTTTTCAGGAGGAGATGCTGGTTCGGAGCAGTGAGGAGGTAGCACAGTCAAGGAGCTGACTTCTTTTGCATGGTCTTCTGTCATGAGAATATGAGGAGGAGAATTCAATCTCTGTTCTGCCTCATGCAAATCCTTTTGATCATCTTCTGTTCACTGATTGAGCCTGTCTAACTCATGGTATAGCAATGATGGAGCCAGAAAAGTCTAGAGCTCTGATTTGCTTATTCTCTATTTAAATATTCAATATCACTAGCTGGTTTTGAGTATAAACATAACAAAGCTCTAGTAATCAGAAATGAAGAAGCTTCTGTTGGGGAAATGCCTCCATGAACTCCAGCTGTAAGGCATTTTCTCAATTAGTAATCAATGAGGGAGGGCCCAGACCATCATGAGTGGTGCTATATTGGAGCTGGTGGTCTTTGGTTCTATAAGAAAGCAGGCAGAGATCTCCTGCTCCCCTAAACTTTCTTTCCCTTAAACCTTGCCCTTCATTACTCCCACTGTTGTCCAGGGTGTTCATGTAGATCTCATCCACTTCTCTGTCATTGGGTGATCCCTGGGTCTTTCCTAGGGTCCCATTTCCTAGGTAGCCTCCCTGGAGTTGTGTAGCAGTCTAGTAATCTTTGTTTTACATCTAGTATCCTACTATGAGTGAGTACATACCATGTTTGTCCTTCTGATTCTGGGTTACCTCACTCAGGATGATTTTTTCTAGATCCATCCATTTGCCTGCAAACCTCATGGTGTCATTGTTTTTCTCTGCTGAGTAGTACTCCATTGTGTATATTTACCATATTTTCTTTATCCATTCTTCAGTTGAAGGGCATCTAGGTTGTTTCCAGGTTATGGCTATTACAAACAAAGCTGATATGAACATAGCTGAGCAAATGCCCTTGTAGTATGATTGAACATTCCTTGGTACAGCTGGGTCTTGGGGGAGATGGATTCCCAATTTTCTAAGTAAGTGCCATATTGATTTTCAAAGTGGCTGTATAAGCTTGCATTCCCGCCAGCTTTAGTTGGGGAAAGTTCCCCTTGTTCCACATCCTTTCTAGCATAAGCTGTCTTCTGAGTTTTTGATCTTAGCCACTCTGACAGGTGTAAGCTGGTATCTCAGAGTCGTTTTGATTTGCATTTCCTGGACAATTAGGGATGTTGAGCAATTCCTTAAATTTCTTCTAGCCATTTGAACTTTCTCTGTTGAGAATTCTCTGTTTAGTTCAATAGCCCATTTCTTAATTGGACTGTTGGGCATTTTGATGTCTAATTTCTTGAGTTCTTTATATATTCTGGATATCAGCCCTCTCTCAGATGTGGGGTTGGTGAAGAACTTTTCCCATTCTGTAGGCTGTTGCTTTGTCTTGTTGACCATGTCCTTTGCTCTACAATAGCTTCTCATTTTCAACAGGTCCCATTGATTGATTGTTTCTCTCAGTGTCTGTGCTACTGGCTGGATCAAGAACAGAAAGGGAGAACAAGGAATAACAGACCATGATAAATGAAGACCACATGAGAACAGGAATAGGCAGAGTGCTGGAGTGGTCCCCAGATATCCACAATTATACATCCTCTGTAGACTGCTGGCAGTGGTAGAGAGAAAGCCTGATCTGACGTAGTCTGGTAATCAGATGGCCAAACACCCTAACAGTCATGCTGGAACTCTCATCCAATAACTGATGGAAGTGGATGCAGAGATCCTTGGCCAGGCCCCAGGTGGAGCTCCAGGAGTCCAATTGTCAAGAAAGAGGAGGAAGGGACTGTAAGAGTGTGAATTGTTGAGACCAAGATTGGAAAGGCACAGAGACAAATAGCCAAACGAATGGAAGCACATGAATTGTGAACCAAGGGCTGTGGAGCCCCCAACTGGATCAGGCCCTCTGGATAAGTGAGACAATTGAATAGCTTGAACTGTTTGGGAGGCATCCAGGCTGTGGAACTGGGACCTGTCCTTGGTGCATGAGCTGGCTGTTTGGAACCTTGGGCTTACACAGGGACACTTTGCTCAGCCTGGAAGGAGGGGACCGGACCTGCTTGTACTGAATCCACCAGGTTTAAATGAATCCCCAGGGGAGTCTTGGCCCTGGAGGAGATGGGAATGGAGGGGAGGGGCTGGGGGAAGAGTGGGGTTAGGGGACTGGAGGGGGGAGGACAGGGAGAACCCATAGCAGATGTGTGAAGTTGAAGCACAAATATAATAAATAATAAAAAATAAAGCAGGATGAGAGAGCCATGTGAAGTAAGCTAGTTAGCAGCACCCCTCCATGACTTCTACATCAACTCCTGCCTCTAGAATCCTGCCTTGTTTGAGTTCCTGTCCTGACATCCTTCAATAATGAACAGCAATATGGAAGTATAAGCCAAATAAACCCTTTCTTTTTTAACTTGCTTTTTGGTCATGTTATTTCATTGCAGTAACTGAAATCCTAAGACAAGCCTCTTGTATCAATGCAGATAATCTGAAATGGAGACTTCTTCACAGAGGAGGGAAGTTTGGTCAGGCCAAACAAAGCAGTTTTTGTTCAGTGATATATCTCTGTGAGAGAAACATATATACTATATACTGCACACAGTAATTAATGCCAACATCTTCAGGCTCCACGCTGCTAATGTGCAGTGTGAAATCTCTCCCATAACCACTGGCACTGAACAGGTATGGTAGGTACCTCATCATATACACTAGCAGCTAAAATCAACCAGACACTGCATATGGTAGCTTGACTTCTGCAGCTATCAAAATGAACAGTTCATACCATTACTGTCAACTGGCTTTGAATAGACTTGCAGGACAGAAAGGCTGACTTTTCAGTGGTGATCAACAGTGATCATGGAGTTTGGGTCAAGATAACATCCCTAGTGGAACCTAAACTTATGAAAGAAATAAAAAATAATGTAAATATGAGCCACCTATGACTGTAGGTAACATCATTATATATCACTGAATGTTTTAAATATGTGATTATGATCATATCTCAAATTTACCTTATTTCCAAAATTCAACAAAGAATTCATGACATAATTTTGACAGTTCATTGTTTTTCTTTATCATGTTCTCAGTAGATAAGTATTCTTCATTTCCTGCAAAGCTCATCTTTACTTTTTACAAGTGTAAATAACAAATTCACCATGCTAATGAGCAAAACATCTTAATGACACACACACATACACATATGAGCAACAATTTGTCCTAGAGATCACCCCCCTCTCTTTCACCATTCTCCTTCCCCACTTCTTCTTTACTTACCAGGGATCCAGAACATTAGTAAACCGAAGAATTGTGCATAGACCTTCAGTCTAATAAGCAGAATAAACAAATCTCTGTGAGGAAAGGCATAAATAGAGTTGGGCATTTATCTCAGACCTGCAGGAAGAGTCCACTCTAGGTAATGATATGCAAATCTTTTGGTGGATACTAACTGAAAAAGAGCCAAGAAAATGGTAAAAGGCCCTTTGAGCAAGCATAAGGTTAGGAAAAACAAAAGGAAAACAAACAAATAAAAACCCACTGCATTGTTAAAAGGAATTGAGCATATCAGAGACTCCTCACATGGATGAGTCAAATTTTGAGATATTAGGACAAAAAGTGGAATGACAGGACAGTCACTCTTAAATTATGTGGGAGTTGGGTGGTGGTGGTGGCGGCAGTGGCGCACGCCTTTAATCCCAGCACTTGGGAGGCAGAGCCAGGTGGATCTTTGTGAGTTCGAGGCCAGCCTGGTCTACAGAATGGGATCCAGGATATGCACTAAAACTATACAGAGAAACCCTGTCTCAAAAAAAAAAAGGTGTAATGTGATGATGTAATGTTCACTTCCCAGAAACAGAAACTGATGATGTGGGCAACTCATTTCATATAATTTCATATATTTTATGATAAGTACACAAACTTTGTGTGTGTTTGTTTCTAAATGAAAAAAAAAAATCCCTTGAGCGGTAAGGGTCAGTGATAATTTTAAACCAAAATTATTTGAATGTTTCAACGTAATTAAAGAAATTCCTGCCATGTTAATTAAAGCCAACTCTTGTCATGTTGACTGGCCTGTTTTTGGTTCTACTGCCTTCTTTGCATCACATGAGTAATTGAGTACCTTATCTACCATCTTAGTAGGAAAGCTGCAGTTTGGATTCAAAGCTCAAAGGACAGACATGGGCCTCATCCATCTCTTCTAGAGTTTGACAGAGCCAGCTATAGGTTTTTGGTCTAGTTAACAATATCAGGATTGGGTTCTATTTAATGGAGTGGGATATAAACCCAAACAGAAAATAGTTATCTTCAGCAACAGAGTCTTATCATCAAGCTTTGAGGGCAGCTAAGCACAGTGTCAACAGCCTATGAGGGTTGCTCAATGTCTATAGTATTCTCATAACCATTTGACAACAGATTTTGATTATTTGCACTGGACTTTAAACCTAACCACATTATTCACTTTTCTCATTCATATCACCTGTACTTTTACTATATTGCTCACTTAAGATATCTCTCCCAACTTCCCATCAATGACCCATTTCTGCCTTCTAGATGACACAGATTCTTAAAGTTAATCACATCATCTAAACATTTGACACTATGATCTACATATGAATTATTGCATAGAAACTTTGTCCTTCTGGGCCTGGAAGGACAAATCTGTTAATTCTGCAGTTCTATCCATTTACCTGAATTTTTCATAATTTTTTTTTGTTTATAGTAGGACAAAACTCCATTGTGTATAGGTATTACTTTTTCATTATCCCCCTTATCCATTTATCATTAGATAAACATGGTTCTATACCCTGTCTTCTGTGAATAAATTAACACTGAACACACATGAGCATGTGTCTCTACAGTAGGAAATATTCTTTTGGTTGTGTGCCCAGGAGTGACATACGGTAGGTGTAGTTCCAGGTTTCAAGGCACTGCCACACTAATTTTTACAATGACGGCACCAGTTTGCAACCTCACCAACAGTGAATGAAAACTCCCTATTCCCCAAACCATTCCTAAAATTTCATGTCTTTTGTTTTTTTTAAATAGTCATTCTGACTGAAGTTAGAAGAAACATCAAAGTACTTTTAATTTATATTATTATGTTAGTGTGGTGTGAGAATCTAACCTCCTCATAGACCTCTGTGTTCTGTAGACACAACAAAGGAATTCAAGTTCATAGAAAAGTCCATCTAGGGGAAAAACTAGATTCCCTCTTTTAATATCTCAAGATTATCTGTATATGTGACACCCCCTCATCCCTAAATCTAGGGGTATGATGATGGGACAGATCTATGTCTGGTGATCAATCTGCCACCATAATCTCACCAAATGGAGGAAATTATAATTCTTCAATTCTCAAAGTCATGCTGATAATTTTGAACTGTGTAGTTTTTGACAATTGTATGTGTCACATGGCTTTGCAGAACAGTTACTGGATGGCAATCATAGTATCAGACAAAACAAATATTGAATAATTTAATCCCATAGGTAAAAGTAATTGAAACAAAAGGGAGCTATCATATACAACTTTAAATGTGAAAAATAAAAAGTTCTTATTTACATATCTATATGATTACAAACTTGATTTATTGTATAAATCATTGGTTTAATGCTTAGTACTCAGATAAAATGGTGAGTGAAATAGGGAACATAGTCTATTTTGTCTTAGATTAGAGACAACCATTTCTACCACAAGGATAATAGATGCCAGACCCTGAAAAAATTGAGAGACAATTTTAAATTATATAAAATCATATGGGTATACATTATTATATATTCATAAATGTATATCATGTACTTTGTTCAAAACATGGCATATGCATGTATGACATTTTCAAAAATTTTAAAATAGATCAAGGAGTTTTAATAAGCAATGAATGTACTATGTAGACAGTGCTACTGTCCATATTGTTCATCTATGGCTGTGTCCTTTTCTTTTATGTAGATGGGGATAAGAGCAGGTCTTCATGTGAATCTATAATTACCCCTCACTATAGCCCTCTGTCCAAAAAACCGTTGCTATATATTCCCTTAGGAAATAAAGATATTTTAATACTTCATTATTATGAAGGAAAACTAGAAATGATAGAGGGAGAGATGGAAGAGTGGGGTGAGGGTGAAGGGAGAGGGATTATACAGAATACATACAGGAAGAGCTTTACATTACTGTTTAATACCCCAATAGTTTCAATAGTTTTTAGCTTTTGTCTGGTGGAGGCTGATTAGCCAGTCTGGGTATAATCTCAGCATTTTTGACTAATATATTTAATGCAGGTTTGAAAGAAGTACATGTGAGCATGGAGAAAAAATATGGAGAGATGTGGCCATTGTAAAATGGCTGCCAGAGAAGCTGGAAGAATCAATAGGTAAAGTCTCCTTTAAAACCTTTCATGTTGGAGAGTGCTATGTGACTTGGGTTAAGCAGAAGTCAGGGCTCTTTTTTGTGGATCCTCCTAGGCAGTAGGCTGTGTCAAGATGAAGCTGAATATCTTCTTTCCTGCCACTGGCTGTCAGAAACTCATCGAAGTGGCCGATGAGCAAAAGCTTTGTACGTTCTACAAGAAGCACATGGCCACAAAAGTGGCTGCTGATGCTCTGGGTGAGGAGTGGAAGGGTTTTGTGGTCCCAATCAATGGTGGGAATGACAAACAAGGTTTTCCCATGAAGCAAGGTGTGTTGACCCACAGCAGCGTATGCTTGCTCTTGAGTAAGGGGCATTCTTGTTATAGACCAAGGAGAACAGGGGAGAAGAAGCACAAGTCTGTTTGAGGATGCATTATGGACGCCAATCTCAATGTTCTCAACTTGGTTATTGTAAAAAAAAAAAAAAAAAAAAGGAGAGAAGGATGTTTCTGGACTGACAGAAATGTGCCTACTCGGTTGGGACCTAAAAGAGCTAGCAGAATCCGAAAGAAATCTTTTAATCTCTCTAAAGAAGATGATGTCTGCCAATATGTGGTCAGAGAGCCATTAAACAAAGAAGGTAAGAAGCCCAGGACCAAAGCACCCAAGATTCATCGTCTTGTTACTCCACATGTCCTGCAACACAAACACCGTTATATTACTCTAAAGAAAAAACGAACAAAGTCCAGTCAAAAATAAGTCTTTAAGGGTAACAAATAAATGATCATACCTTAAAAAAAAAAAAAACCTTTTATTCCCTGCCACTCACATCCTGTATGTGACTCATAGAACCAGATTTTACAGTTCTTTTCTTTAGAGCTGTGAGATATTTCATCCCCTTCACTAAAAGTACACATTTTTGTAATTTGTTACTAGATTTTCTAGAACAACTAATGTAAATTTTACTCACAGAACAAAACAAATTAAAGCAATTCAGGTTGATTTAATCCTCTGGTTCTATTCTCCAGTGTTGTTTTTTGTTTTTTTGTTTGTTTGTTTTGTTTTGGTTTGGTTTTTTTTTGTTGTTGTTGTTTTGTTTTTTTTTTTTTTTTTTTTTGGTTTTTTGAGACAGGGTTTCTCTGTGTAGCTTTGCACCTTTCCTGAATCTGGCTCTGTAGACCAGGCTAGCCTCAAACTCAGAGATCTGCCTGCCTCTGCCTCCCAAGTGCTGGGATTAAAGGCATGTGCCACCAACGCCTGGCTAGCTGTTTGTTTGTTTGTTTGTTTGTTTTGGTTTTTCGAGACAGGGGTTTCTCTGTGTAGCTTTGTGCCTTTCCTGGAACTAGCTTTGTAGACCAGGCTAGCCTCAAACTCACAGAGATCTGCCTGCCTCTGCCTCCCAAGTGCTGGGATTAAAGGCATGCACCACCAATGCCCGGCTCTCCAGTGTTTTATATGAAAATGTGGAATATATTTATACCTTGGGAACAAAGCACATGAAAACCCATAATGCAACATGAGCCCACAAAGTCCTGGAAAAAGCAGTGTGTCAGTGTGTGGTCTGGAACTCACACATTTTCAGGAATAAAATATTTCTACAGAAGCCACATGGTGCTAAAGCCTCATTTCTGAAAAAGAAGGAAACATAGATATTGATATTTTAGCATGTATCATGAATCCTACATTCTGACTTATGCTCCTTTTAAGGGGACTTTGGGCATCTGATCCTTCTGTGTGAGGGTTGTTATAAACTGGAGTTAATATCTAGGAAAGAATTTTCCCCCTCTATCATGACAGCAAATTTTCAGTCACCAGTTTCCAGAGGCTGTGTCAGTGAAATGAAATAGGCTTGGACCAGTCTCACAGCAGTGGTCTCAGGACAAGAGATTTTGGTGGATGCCAAATAGATTAAAAAACCTGGGAACCTCTTTCTCTTCTTCAAAATGTTATAATGGATGTCAAAACTAAGCCTAACCAGATAAATATGTATTAGTATTTCCCTATGCTGAAGAGATGGATAATAGGCCTATTGTGGAATATTAGTTTAAGATGTGTTACATTTGTTCACAGTGTGGAATCTTTGTTTAATGATGTAAAGATGTGTTACATTCTTTTATGTTGCATTTGTTTAATTCTGTAAAGCTGTGCCACTTTGCCTGCCTAAAACACACAATTGGTTTAACAAAAAGCTGAATGGCCAATAGCTAGGCAGGAGAGAGAAAAAGGTGGGGATGGCATATAAAAAGTTAAGTAGAAGAAGGGGGAGGAGTGAGAAAAGGAAAAGGAGAGAAGGTTACCAGGGGCCAGCCACCCAACCAGGCATGGAGTAAGAAGGAAAGAATAACAGAATTAAGAAAGGTTAAAAGCCTAGAAGAAAAAAGTAAAAGAAGAGAAATGGGTTAATTTAAGTTAGCAAAGATGGCTAGAAACAAGCCAAGCTAAGAGCATTCATAAGTAAGAATAGGTCTCCAGGTATTTACTTGGGAGCTTGGTGGTAGGCCCTCAAAGAGTAAAAATGGCAACTACAAGGCCAAGGAAGATCCTAAAGAAAAAACTGAAAGGGTGATTATCTGTGAATCTCCCAGTTTGTTTGGAAAACTTGGAAAGCAAAAGCTGAATGTGTTCCTCTGCCACGCCTATGACGGTGTCGCCTGCGTGACAAATGCCTTGGATGAGGTAGTTACGTGGGAAAGGGGGGCTCGCGGCCCTTGGGTCTATTCCCCCTGCGACCCCTGATCAATCTGCCCGAATCAAGGTTCCAGGCTACACGGAACCATGCAGATCTGCTTGCAGAGGCTGGCTGGCACTCTGCCTTCTTCTCTTTGCAGCTGTAATTATTGCTGTTTCCTTGTGTATTAATTCCAGGAAGTTAACTCTTAATGTTCCTGATGTGCCCCATAAAGAGAGTAATGATTCCTCAAAAGTGGCTTCAATACCCCCACCTATAATTCAAGCTCTTAGGCAAACAGTTCAAGAGGGTCCCTAAAGTTTGGGGGAATTCATGAATAATTTAGAGCAGAAAGAACTTATGATTCAGAAGGACGAAGATTCTAGTGAGGAGAGAATGAAAGTAAAGGTACAGGAACTCATAGGCAATTCACACGCGCAGCCAACAGCAGCTGCGAGGAAGCAGTTACAGGAATTAGTCATTCCTACAAGAATTATTCAGGGACAAATAAAGTTTCTCATCAAGGGTCGATGGTGGCAACCCCCTAACTTTAATCTTAGATATAATAATTATTTAGAGCCATTACTTTTTACGGGAGCTTATGATGTACATGGGAACTGATGTGTGAATCATAATGGTATAAAAACAGAATGGCATAAGTTACAGTTCATGGAAAGATTAGCTAGGTACCGACCCCCCTGGTACCTTATCACCCACAGGCAAAGGTTAAAATATTTTCACACAAATGAAACCATGGTTAGAACAATGATGGACAGGGTTTAATTTTGATACAGAACAAAGGTGTAGAAGAAAAAGTACAGCTAGGGCCGTAATGTTCTCTGTCTGGATGAAGAACCACAAAAGAAAAAGTAAAAGCTATACTCATGAGATCTGTTAATCATTCTGAGAAAATTGTGTGACTATATTGTTGATTCTATGTCTATCACCTTACTGGCCAATTGCCATGTTTCCTCAAGTAACTGTATAAAATTCACTGCGTGGTCAGAGTAAAATTGCAGCAGCTTCACAACATACTCTTGTGTCTGTGGCTGTCTGTCATTCGCCGAATCCCACTTATCCTGAGTACCTTCACCCCGTTCTCCCTTGGTCTGGTGGTCTAACTGAGATCCAGTCCTCGGCATTCCTCAGTCTGCATTATCAGAGGAAAAGGAATAATTCTGCAAAAACAGTCAGGTACACATGCATAAACACATAGGCACACATCCTACTTCTTTGCTATAAAGAAATAAGAAAACTTTGATTAGAAGGTTTTAAAATAGATGCAATAATGTGGAAAATATATGGATTCCTATGAGTCTGTTCCGTACATATGCTCAGATATTATGTTTTACAGTGGAGATATTCCAAGTAAAACTATGTAGATCAAAAATATTGCAAGTCAAAAGTTCATATATATCCTACCAAAAAAAAAAAAACTCAGCTAAAATATGGTCATAAAGTTAAATTGGTATAAAGTGGGACAGGTTCATCTAATATAAAGGCACTTAAACACTTTTGAATATCACCATTTAGTACTGTTTGAGTACTGGATGGAAGTGGATAGTGTAGTTAACAATGGAATGACTTAAACCAGATATTCACATTTGTAACTTGATAATATAAACTTTGTAACATATGAAGATCATTGGTTTTATCATATAAAACACATGACACAGTGGCCTATTTTGTGAAAATTTTATCATGCCATTTACGTGTAATTTTCACAAATGTATTTAAATTTTACTTTGTGAGTAAAACACCATGTAAAACAAAAATGCATTTAAATATGCTCCTAAAGACAGCCATCAAGAGCTTGAGAATTGAATGAGATTTAGTGGTGGTAGGATCTGCAGTTAAGATCTACCAATTACAGAGATGGAGACTAAGATAACATAAGAGCCAGATACCTGGAAGGAGTGTTGTGAAACTGTGTCTTCTGGATAGGACAAGGCTGCTCCACTCAGGGACTCACAGCAGCTATGATACATGGATGTGACCTGTACAGGACCAATTCAACAAAGTCAGCCAACATTCTAGCAGTGAGCACTAACTGGAGCTGTAGGTTACAAAAGAAAGCAAACAAACAAGCCAAAAAAATCTAGAGAGGACATGAAGGGTGAAAGGTTAGTGTTAGTGTGTATCTAGAGATTATGAAATTTTTTTTTTTGAAAAGAGAAGACACAATCTAATATTTATAGGAAAGGATTTCACCAAATTAATGAGATTGACCCTTGATCTAATGGACAATCAAGGGGCTACATTGCATCCATCTATGACATCATTAGAGGATAAATAAAATGTTAAATATAAAAAGGCTCCCATTCTAGATGCACTGATACAGATGAGTCCATGGCAAAGAGAGGATTTTACCTTTTGAGCATAGAAGCTGTGTTAGGAGTAAGAAGAAAGCCAGTATTCTGGGCACAAAGGGAGCGCCAGATATGGATTCTTGTGATTAAACAAGAGCTAATGGGGTAGAATACATGATTCAGAATGGAAGAGAGAAAACCCATGCCATGACAAAAGCCATGGACAGAGAAATTGCAAGTGGAGGAAATGGATTACTTAGAAATGATGGGATATGTGAGGCAGATCCTGCCCTTCCCTAGAACCCATGACATTTAAGACTTGTATCCTACTTCAGCTTCACAGTAAAGACATGTGTGAGCTGTGTAGACCAAGACAGAGCTTTTCTGCCCCAACTGCCTAGTCCCAAGTAAACACACAGAAGCTTACATTAATTACAAATGCTCTGCCTAATACCCCAGGCTTATTATTAACTAGCTCTTACACTTAAATTAAATTAACCCATTTCTATTCATCTATGTATTGCAATGTGGTCTGGTTTGACCAGTCCTCTCGCTTCTTGGGTGACTGGCTCATCTCTCTCAACTCCGCCCCTCTTCATTTGAGTCCTGAGTTTGATTAGTTTGCCTAACCTTATCCTGCCTTGTCATAGGTCAAACAGCTTTATTATTAACCAATGAGAGCAACACACATTCACAGTGAACAGAAGGATCATCCAATGGCAGAACTGTAGCCAACAGGAAACTGCCACGGCCTCAGGAATATTAAACTTTTCCAAATGTTCTAAGTTCTAAGATTGAGGATTGAGGGCAGGGAAACATCCTACATCTGGAAGAGAATGAAATAGTTAGGTGCTAAACCAACCAGAAGAACGTTGTCCTTTAGTACCCACAGAGAAACATGTTCTCAGCAGGGAAATCTACATTGCTTTGGAAATTAAGTCCTTACTCTTAATAGCTTAATAAGCTGTACAGGAGTCAGTCCCTATCAGGACACAGCATGTCCATAAGGGAACCCACTCAATTTGTGGACCTTCTGATACTCTAGAGCACCAATAAGGAGGGCAACACTGTGAATTTTCTAAAATCAGTAGTCAGTGCTTCTTGGTCTTTAAGAATCACCCTGTAACATTATTAATCACATGAAGTATTTGTTGTTGAACTCTCAATCTTAGGTGTCTGGTGGACACCAGCTAACTCTGTCTCCATCTTCCCTGTCAGCATCTCTGGGAGACAGAGTCATCATCACTTGCTGGGCAAGTCAAGATATTAACAATACCTTATTCTGGTAACAGCAGAAAGAAGAGAAAGCTCCCAAGCTCCTGATGCATCCAATTTGAAATAGGGAGTTCCATCCACATCCAGAGGCATAGGGGCTGTTACAGACTCTTCTGTCAGGGAAAAGCCCTGACATGTAAAAGGGTTTTTAAATGGAGCAGTGAAGAAGTGAGAAATAATAGGAAGAAATATAGACGTAGATGAATAAAAACATAGAGATACAAGATAACTTCAGGAGGGCCCTTGCTCAATACCCACTCACCCTGAATTTATTCATGATGGGCTTTTTAAACATCAGCAAGGGGAGGGACAAAAGACTTCCCCCTCTCAAGGTTGAGATATAAAGTACCAACAAGTGTAGACCCTTCAAAACACCTGGTAACCACACCTTTGGCCAAACAATCCTATTATGCAGCCTTGCTGCACAAAGCAAACTCAGACTTTCTGACCTTGAGTAAGGCCTTATTAGGGAGCTTCTGTGAGCCCCAATACTCCTTCCTCCTGCATCATCACCCTGGACTCTAAATATGCTCTTACTTGATGTAGATATAATAGGATGAAAGGGTAGATTAATGAACTTACTTTTAAAGAACAACAACTTGTTTAAAATGTCTTACATTGGTATAGATTTTAGTCTATTGATACAAACTTAAAGTTAATATATATATAATATATAAAAAGTGTTTTATATATATATATATATATATATATATATATATATATATATATATACTCTTGTTTGAGGTATTATGTTTATGCAACTCATTTAGATTGTAATGGGTAATTAAGAAATACAGATCAATTAGTCTTCTATGATAGTCAAACTTATAGTCATGTTAAGTTTTCTAGTTATACATAGATATATTTCAGATAGACAGGTAATCTCCAAACACTTCAAAGGTCTATAGAATATGGCATTTAAAATATTTTTAAAATTTAGACTTTCTAGACAGTGAGACATGTCTGCTCCTGGCAGCACCGATTTACTTCAGAGAGGAGGATGGGCATTGAAGACACTTAATATGGAGTTTATCTTCACCTTGGCAAAAAGAGCCATTTGGGCAAGAAACTGTTCTTGGCTGGACTGCTTGATCAACTGGACATGCAGGACCCATAGAAAAGTGACCACTGAACTTTGCTTGACAAAATGGTCCTTCAGGTTCCTGCTTAGCAGAGGAAACTACCAGACACTCTACAGGACACTGAAAAAAGTGACTAAGAGACTCTAGCCCTGTGGACTGAAGACAAATGCCCCAACTTTACAAAGGAACATTAGGTGACTGTCCAGGCTTCCAGCTGTCTCTGTCTACCCTACAAGACTCCCAAAAGTTGCTTGCATCCTTCTCCCAGTTCTCAGGTAATATTATATCCTTCTCAGGTCTTTGATGTGGTTGAAGACTAGATAGTTATAATTTCCTCAATTATGATAAAAAATAAGTTAGATATAAAACCTTAGACTCACAAATATAAGACAGATAGGATATCTTCTTTAATATTGTAACTGTAATTCTTGCTTGATAATTGTTTTGTTATCTGAAATTTTACTATATGAAAGTTAAAACCTTGCTTTTTGAAAAAAAGAAAAGGGGAAGTGCTGTGGGATGTTCTGTATGTCAAATGTGTTGCTCTGATTGGTTAAAATAAATAAAGTGCTGATTGGCCAGTAGCCAGGCAGGAAGGGTAGGGTAGGTGGGACAAGGAGGAGGAGAATTGAGGGAAGTGAAAGGCTGGGTGGGGAGAGACCAGCCAGCCATCACGAGATGTAAGGTACTGGTAAGCCACGAACCATGTGGCAAAGTATAGATTAATAGAAATGAGTTAATTTAAGATAGAAGAACTACATAGCAAGAATCCTGCCATGGCCATATAGTTTGTAAGCAATATAAGTTTCTGTGTGTTTACTTGGTTGGGTCTGAGCATCTATGGGCCTGGCGGGTGAGAGAGATTTGTCCTGACTGTGGGCCAGGCAGGAAAACTCTAACTACACTAACTTAATACTGTTAACAAGGTAATACTCTTCAAACAGTGAAAGAAGTCAACAGAAACCATGAAGAGAAGAACAAATTGAGTCCTGACTAATAGCAGCTACTATTCTAGCCTCCATATACTGCCAGTATTTCTCAAATATAGCTAGAAATTTATGTCACTGGAAGGCCACAAGATGAACACATAGTTTGATGACATTAGGGGGTGAAGCCTTGTTGAAGACTATGTGTGGGTGAAATAACTTCAAATGGTAAGCTTTGTATCCCTTCCCCTCTCTTCATCCTCCTCTCTTTTCCAATTCACATAACTGAAGTACTTTCTTCTACTACAACTTAAGATTAAATGTGCTCAGCTGCTTGGCCCTGTCTAAATTCAGTGTGGCTAGCCAAACAATGGGAAAACATCTTGAATTGCAACTATAAAGGACTCTTTTCAGTGTAAGGAGTTTATTCAGGAACTGTTTCACAGTCATGAGAAAGTGACTTAAAACTTCCCCAAACCAGAATAAAAACTCAAAAGGGAGAAGTATGGGATAAGGAAGCTGAAAAAAAAAAAAAGTAAGACCTGGGTCTTCTGATCTATGTAATTTAAGTTCTGGGGAATTACTTTTCCTGAGTGTCTAATATGGAATATAGTCTTTGTTAAAGATAACTTTAATTTTACTTTTCTTAATTTCTTTCCTTTTAAACCAAGTTTCATTTAATGAAGATTGACTTGAAAATGCACATGAATCTGAGGCTGTCCTTTACTTTCTGATATTTCTTCTTTCACTCCATGACTATGATTACAGGGCATACCACCAAGCTGGTTTTATGCCAGTTTGGTGCTGGAGACCCCACTCAGGTGTGTTTCTCCATTCCAGCTTTGTGCAGTGCTGGATAACCCAAGCCTTCCTAAATGTTTGACAGTGTTTTAACAACTGAACTCTTTCCACAGCTCCAAGGAAATTTCAATTCTTTTAAATATCATAATTCTTGAATGACCACCTGCTTAGGCACTCAGAACATTTTACAATCTACCAGAGATCTACCCAGATATACAAACATGTTTAAATATTTTTACCCAGCAACATAAGGGAATTAGCAATAATAGTTCAGATCAAATATATTCTCTGAGGGTAGGAAATTCCCTACTATCTTAGACTGAATACTCGAGTTATAAAGAATCCTGTGTAGTCAAGACATTTAGAAGATGTAGGAAATCTTGAGGGAGAATAAAAAGGTCAGGGTGTAAGTGAAAATGGAAAGTAAAGCCCTGATAGTGTATGAGCTACTCATAAGGATAGATAGCACTGAAGTCCATCATGGAGCACAAAGAAAATGCTTCTGGTTTATTCTATCTGTGAGGAAGGAGCAAGGGGCTGTTTGTAATACTCCTGACATTATCTGTGAATTGCTGTTCTGCAGGTTGCTCAATCCAAGGTACTCTTTTTCATATGAATTCTGCTCTCATCAGACTCCACTTGTCATCTACACTGAACATTCACCATCATGATGCCCATGTGCGGATAACTTTAGACTCCACTCTGGCTTCAGTAAGCAAATGCAGAACTCCCATATTCATTCCTATGTACTTTTCTATTCACATTATTTGATCTCCACTGACTTAAATGCAGCCACAGAGATCTGAGCTGCCTTGGTAACTAGGGTAAATTTGGTGATAATAGAATATTCCACCAAGAGTTGAATGGACTTGTTAGAGGGATGATCTCCATTTCTAAAGAAAACCATGTATGATAACAGGGTACAGATAGCACAGACTAGTAGTTGTACTGATCTGAAAACATCAAGAACTGATGTGTTTAACTGAAAGAGACTGAAAATAATCATATGATACTCATATAGGAATAGAAGATTTCTGATATTAAAGACTTTGAGGTAACTTATGAGAAGAGAATTTTTAAATTCAGAAACAAAGATGGCAGAACATGAGACAACAGATCACTCTTTTCATGGAAAATCATAATTCCCCATTTTTTTCACTGACCTTAAAGTTCACCTCAAGAGAAAGAAGGTATTGGATCAAACAATAAGTCATTTTGTGACCAATAATACCATGGAGAGAAATGATAAAGGCTTCTTTAGGTTTATGGGATTGTTTCAGAAGGATAGTTCGATCCTTGATGGAAATGAGCAGAAAAGCCTGTACAATAACAAGAGTGACAGAAATAATTCAAGAACCTACATTAACAACAGTATTTGGCTCTGCCTGGGAACAGGCCATGGAGCTCCAGGAGTCCAATTGATGAGAGAGAGGAGGGATACTATAAGCAAGAGATATCGAGACCATGATTGAAAAAAGTACAGAGACAACTAGCCAAGCTAGTGGAAACACATGAACTGTGGACCAATAGCTAAGGAACCCCCATAGTACTGAACAAGGCCCTCTGGATAAGTGAGACAGTTGTTTAACTTGAACTGTTTAGGGGGCCCCCAGGCAGTGGGACTGGGACCTGTCCTTGGTGCATGAGCTGGCTTTTTGGGACCTAGTGCCTATGGTGAAACATTTTGCACAGCCTTCATGCAGGGAGGAGGGACTTGGACCTGCCTCAACTGAATGTACCAGGCTGAGATGAATCCCCAGGGGAGACCTTGCCTTGTAGGAAATGGGAATGGGAGGTGTGTTGTGGGGGGAGCTTAGGGGGTAGGAAGAGGGAGGAAAGGGGAATCTGTGGTTGATATGTAAAACAAATAGAAAATTTCTTAATAAAAACAAATAAATGATCTTTGGCCCATAAAGAGGAGTGTGTTTTCTGCAGGCAAGTAATTCTTATACTTGTTTGCTTGGATATCTGAGGCCTCTGGGCCTATATTAAGATCCTGAGATGAGTCAAAACACTCCTGCAGCTGTGCCCAAATCTTCCTAGGGGTTTTGATTTCCATGTTCTCAGAGCCCAGCCCAGTGCCCAAGAACCTCTTAATAAGCAGTTCACACCCTATTCAGTTGTCATTCCAGTCAGAACACAGTATGGCCATGAGGTCCCCTGTGCAGCTCCTGGGACTGCTGCTGCTCTGGTTTCCAGGTAAGGAGGACAGCAATGCAGATTTATAAACTCAGTATAGGGAGAGTTAGGTGACCATTCAAGGAAGTCATCTTGCAATATGGTTAATACTGTATATTTTTTTGTGTGCTTCCAATCTTAGGTGTGAGATGTGACATTGTGATGACTCAGTCACCATCTTTGCTCTCTGTGTCTCTGGGAGACAGAACTACAATCACTTGCCATGCCAGTCAGAACATTAAGAGTTGGTTAGCCTGGTATCAGCAGAAACCAGGGAAGGCTCCTAAACTCCTAATCTACAAGGCATCCAGCCTTCAAACTGGAGTGCCATCGAGGTTCAGTGGCAGTGGATCTGGCACAGATTTTTCACTCACCATTGGCAGCTTGGAGTCTGAAGATATTGCTACTTATTACTGTCTACAATACGATGTATATCCTCCCACAGTGATTCAAGTCATAACATAAACCACCCAAAGAAGCAGAAGTGTGAGACTGTGGTTACTGCAGTTTGCAGCTGCTCTGATCCTTTTTCAGATAAAACAAGGGTTGCAGTTTCTCTAGAGGTCTGTGTAGAGTAACTCTCTTTCCCCCTTTTCAGCTCAAGAAGGACAGAAGGACAATGATATTACTGAGTTAAAGAAAGTCTCACAATTTTGGATGTTAAGTACCTGAATTTACCATAATTGGTATTTATACTCCTATTCAACAAAATATATGTCAGTATAATCCTTACTTCTTGGAATTGTTTAAGATGGCTTAATATGATTAATATGAGTCTAAAATAATACCATAAACTGTAGTGTAGTCTCTGGTAACCATGAAATGTGATAGAATAAAGAGGGGAACTTTGGTATTTCCTGAAATATCATGTGTCTTAAGTATTAATTCTCCACAGAAAGGGTTGCTCCAAAGATGATTGAGGGTCATGTTTAGCTATGTACTTTCAACAGAGCAGATCAAAGAAAATCTCTATCAGTGTCTTTCTGTGTGAGCCTCTCCAACCATTACAGAGTAGGCAATATTCAACAGTCAAAGAAATGTAATAAATAATGTTTTTCATGGAAATCGAGGTGATAGACATCAATCTATGCCACACCAGGTATGCCTGTGAAGCACAGATGTATATATATACAAGTGAACACACACATAAAAATTCAACTTAAAAAATAGACAAATCTGCATCATTAGATGCCAGCAACCTTTCTATTGATTTTTATCATGTAATTATTAAATAAAAGGATGCCCCCATGAGATTTAGAAGTCAGATGAATTGACAAAGATGAGAATGTAGAATCATTCGATAAGGAGACACAGGAAGCAGAGACCATCAAGAACCAAACTCTGGCTCTTTTTACTTGGTCTGAGAGCTACAGACTAGAAGCAGCCAATACATAAAGCACATAAGATTTCAGAAAATACCAAAGATTCCCTTTTCTATTATCAAATCCATGGTGTGGATATGATGAATTAACTAATTAGTTTTATTGATAAAAATCAGGAGCCAGATATCAGAGTAAAAACCTGAAGGATCAGAAAAGCAAGGAAGCAACCACAGTCCCTTCCTACCTCCCCAGATCCTCCAATAGAAATGGCTGAGATCCTGTCTCTGCCCAACTTTATTACTTCTTGTCTCTGCCTCCTGAGTGCTAGTACTAAAGGCTTGAGCCACCATGCCTGGCTCTATGGTTAACTAGTGGTTAGCTCCCCCTTCTGATATCCAGGCAAACTTTATTTGTCAGAACACAAACAAAATATCACATAACAGGTATGGATATGGGTAAAGACCTTTTGCATGTGTAAATTAAGCATATAAATGTAGCAAGAATGTCCTGGATTAACAAGGTATGACCTAAATAAAATAACAAATGTCCTTAATAAAGAATGACCCAGCAAGTTTTATCACTGACAGGAAAGCATAAGTGTTGTAGAATATTATTTTAAGACGTGTTACATTTTTTTATGCTGTGGAACATTTGTTTTAATGATGCAAAGATATGTTGCATTTGTTTAACTCTGTGAAGCTGTGTTACTTTGTCTGTCTAAAACACCTAGTTGGTCTAATAAAGAGCTGAACCGCTGATAGCTGGGCAGAGAAAGGATAGGTAGGGCTGGTGGGCAGAGAAAATAAATAGGAGGAGAAATCTGAGGGAAAGGATCAAGCAGCAAGAAAAGGAGGAGAGAAGAACATCAGGGGCCATCCACCCAGGTACACAGTCAACCACAGTATAAGAAGTAAATATATATATATACAGAAATAGAGGAAGGTAACAGCCCAGAGGAAAAAGGTATTTGGGATAATTTAAGTTAAGAAAAGCTGGCTAGAAATAAGTCAAACTAAAGCCAGACATTCATAAGAAAAGATAAATCTGTGTTTTCTTCTTATGGAAGATGTCAGAGAATTCCCAGAGCTTCTTGTCTATATATGACTGTAGGTGGGGTTTTCTGTGTTCCATCAATCAGCTCTGTCCTGTCAGCCAACTCCCAATTTAACCACACAGAGACATATTATTAATTATAAATGATAGGTCAATAGCTTAGGCTCTTTTACTAACTAGCTCTTACAATTTAAATTAACCCATATTTCTTATCTGTGCTCTGCCATGTGGAAGTACCATTTTTCAACATGACATGATAATCTTGCTTTTCTCTGTGTCTTCTGGAAACTCCTCCCTCTTCTACCCTATGCTTTTTTTTTTTTTTGTCCACACCTATACTTTTCTTACACAGCTATTGGCTAGTTGGCTCTTTATTAGTCAATAAGAGCAACAAATATTCTATTCACAGTGTACAAAAGATTGCTCCACAGCATTTCCCGCCTTTGTCTAATTAAAAAGGAAGGTTTTTATCTTTAACATAGTAAAACTGTATATAATAAAAATAATTATCAAGCAAGAATTACAGTGACAATATCCAGTCCATTTGTATTTTGCAGAATTAGAAAAAATTCTCCATTATCTATCTTATCTTTGCAAGCCTAAAGTTTTATATTGAATCCAACTTTTATCATAACTAAGGAAAACTTTAAGTCTCATTATTTAGTCTTTAACACCATCAAAGAACCCAGAAGTGTGTAATGTTACCTAACCACAGGAATATCTGGCTGCCTGGACAGTCACCTGAAGTTCATCTGTAACATTGGGGAATCCATGTTTGCGACTTAACTGCTAACCTGTATTTTTAAGCACAATATCCCAAACAAATTAGAAACATACATACAGTATAAAAAATAACCTTAAATTTGTATTCATAAACCAAAATCCATATCAATATAAAATATTTTGAGATTAGTAGTTGTTTTTGGAATAAAATAGATTCAATAATCTACCCTTTTCCCACTACCATTTGTGTATCATATCTCAGTTTTCCTGTAGAAAGAGATCTTTGAATTTAACTCCTTTGTTTAGCTTTTTCCTGACTGAACAATAACAACTTGTAACCAAACCTCCCTAAATGATGACAAATATCTGTGGTGATATTTTATTTGTGCTGAAATATGATATTTTATTTATATGTTAGTAGATAAAATTTGCCTGGAGATCAGAGGTCACAGTCAGCAATAAACAGAAGTCAGGCAGTGGTAGCATATGCTCTTAATCCAATCATATGGCAGTCTGAGTCTCTGTGTTTTCAAGGACACAGCCAAGCGTGATGACACACTCCATGGAGACCTAGAGGTCTGTATAGACAGGCACTGATGAGGAAGTGATGTGGCTGGGCTTAAAGCCAATGAGAAGGCAGAACAGGAAGGCAATAAAGGTGCAGGTTAAACAGGAAGAGGTTCTCTTTGGAAGCTATGGCAAGGTGGTAAGCTAAGGTTAGTTGGCGGCTATTGCTCTGATCTCTACGGCTTGTACTTCTGTATTTGGCTCTGTGTTTCTTATTTAATAAGACTGTTTAGAAATTTGTACTCAAATATCCTTAACTAATCTTTTGGAAATGTGGAATTTGTTTTCTCTAGACTATGTCCTATTGTCTTGGAACACTGGCATCTTTGAGGAAACCTTGAGAAAAGTAAAGATAATGGTTATGTCTTGGCTGGAGTAGTCTGTGATGCTGGATCATCTCATCCAGCAGACTTGAAGCTGTTCTGGATGCAGAACTCCTAGGAACTTGTAACAGAGGTGCTCTGAGATATTGGATCATCTAGGCCATTCTTTTTTTTTTTTTTTTTTTTGGTATCTGGTTCCCTTGTTCTGAAATTATATAAACTTTCAAAGGTAATATACATATGTGCATTTAATCTAAGTATAGATTGTGTGTTGTACACAAGTTAGCCAAAGATGATTTTTTTATGTTTGAATAGGTAAAACATACTTTGTGTATCTTGTAGGTTTTCTAGTTTTTTTTTTTTTTTTCTTCATTGACCAATATCTGATCTCTATTAATTTGGAAGGGATCCACATTCTTACATTCTCTGTGGAAATATAAGCATAACCTCTTCTCCAAAACATTTTTTACTTCCATTTTGAAGTCAAGACATTTTAAAGTATATAGGTTTGTTTAATCCAGCAGCTTCCATAATTTGATGTGTCTTAATAGCTATTGCTCATTAATCAACAATCAAAAATTTTAAAGACAACACAATAACATTCAAGATTTAGACTCCCCATATATTTTCTATGGCTTTTTTCTATTACTTTATTCCTTTTTAAAAAACATAATTTTTAACTATTTTTATTCTATGATTCTATATATCTTTTTTCTTTCCTTCTCAATCCCATATATATTTTTAAACATACTGCAAGCTGTTTAGATGATTCTTCCATCTGAATCTGTCTTTACTAAACATATTTATTGTTCTCTAATTGCATGAAATAAAACTTAAACTGCTATGTCAGCCATCAGAACTGCACAACATAGTACATAATGAGGGTTCATGGTCACTGGTTGCTGGCTCCATCCTGCAGGCAGCTGCCAGGAGTTGCACCTCTGTACTATGGATGACATGAGACTGTGAAACTAGAAAAACATATTTAGCTCTGTTTTTGTGTGTTTGGGAACTTAAGCTTTCTCAGGTCTTATGTGGAAATTTGGGCCCCACACTGGGCATCATTATATGCAGGGTTTACTGTGTTCCACCAATCAGCACTGTCCTGTCAGCCAACTCCCCGCTTAACCACACAGAAACTTAGTATTAATTATAAATACTTAGCCAATAGCTTAGTCTTGTTAATAACTAGCTCTTACAACTTCAATTATCATATAATTCTTATCTATGCTCTACCATGTGGCAGTGCCAATTTTCTCATGATATATTTATCTTGTTTCTCTCTATATCTCCTAGTCACTCCACCCTCTTCGACCCCATATTCTCCTTTTGTCTGCAAGACCCACTTGCCCTTTTTCTACCTAGCTATTGACCAGTCATCTCTTTATTAACCATTGAGAGCAATACAGTGTACAAAAAGATTATTCCACAGCTTCTAACAAAATCTGTTTAGAGGTAAAATGATTAAACATCATCGAGACCTTCAAAACAATACAGACTACTCTTGGATTCCTAATAGCACAATGCACTCTCCCAGAAGGACTTTTCCTGCCCAGTCCCTAGAAGAGGCTCTAGCCAACTGACTCCTGGTTTTTCATTTGTTCCCTAGAGAATCTGAGCTCAACTCATCAAAGGGCAACTGCATCCTGGAACCTGTTGGTGAACACACAACTCCAAGGTGAGCTCCAGGGTACAAGGATCAGAAGCAAAGCTATACTAAGAGAGAATGTTTAGGCATGCACATGTTAAAGTTGCAGTGGCATGGCTGGGACTGAATTGGCAAGCATGTTTGTTTTACATAATCATCACCACAAAAGAAGCTTACCCCAGGACTGACTAAAGACAAAGGAAGAGATGCAGTCAAAAGTGAGACTCATCTTCTGAGAGACCACAGAACTTGCTGAGACAGACAAGCAACTAAATTCAAGGCACAAGTTCCTGTGCAGTACTAGGGACCCAAGGAAAGTTACTTTTTGGATTGCAGCATTGAGATAAAAAGAAACAGCTATATCAGCAAAAGCAAACCAAAAAGTTAAAGGCAAGAGTGTAGATGTAACCGGCTTGTTAAATAAGAAACACAGAACGGATTGCAGAGTTAAAAACCACGAGGTCAGAGCAAGCAGAAAACCTTACCCTTCACTGCTTCTGCGGTTCTTCCTCTCTGCAAGAGACCTACTTCTCTGCGTCCTGTATATTTAAAAAATTTCTGTTCTCCTCCCTCATTGGTTGTAAACCCAGCCACATGACCTCCTCGTCACTGCCTGTTTGTACAGACCTCCAGGTCTTCTATGGTTGGTATTGAGATTAAAGGCATGTGTCTGCCATGCTGGCTGTGTCCTTGAACACACAGAGATCCGCCTAGCTCTGCCTCCCAAGTGCTGGGATTAAAGGCGTGCCCCACTACTGCTCAGCTTCTGCTCTGGCTTGCTCTGACCTCAAGGCAACTTTATTGACATACAAATAAAATCACATTTCAATACAAATAAAATATCACTATACAAGAGTTTCACTTTCCCACCCAGCCTCATGTTTAGGTCTATCCCTCTCCTCAAAATATCACTGAACAAAACAGTTTAAGAACAAGACCAACTTAGACACTCTGCAAAGTATAAACTGCAACCCAAGCAGCTGCCTCATTCAGTAAAAAAGAAAAATAATCCAGAAAAGGACAACTACACAGTGAGAGGCATGACAGGCACCATCAGAGAGCATTAATGGGGAACCTGGGTAACAGCTACAGCATCAATATTCACCTGTGGGTAAGGTAACTTTGTCAGGAATCCCAACTGTTATGTAATAGAATGAAGGCAATTGATGAAAGAGCATAGGATCAGCCAAACCGTGACAAAGTCTCATAAGAGGATCTGATTCCAGGCAGGCAGGGAAAACCAGGAGCAAATACATTAAATAAGCATGCAATAAAAGTGAATTTGACACACAGCAGGTCCTTTCTTAGAGGACTGTGAATACACTTTGAATGTTGGCTGATTAATCTCTATTTGTCAGCCATTAGTCACAATGGCCATAGTGAGCCATAAGACCAGGACTTTCAACAGACACACAGGTTCCATACATCTGTCCCAATACTCCTCGTCTAATGGCTCAATGGCCCTCTGTTCCCCAAATTCTTATTTGAACTTCTTTGACAGCTCATGTACACATAAATGGCTAAATACAGATCCAAGGCCAACACAGCAGGAACAGATGATTATATGAACTCATCTTCCAGAATGCTGTGTCATCTCAGACAGCCTAGAACAGCAAGAACATGGTCCTGGCATCAGCTAATCAGTGAGTAAAGAAGCAGGCAGTGATGGGGTCTTCCAAAGTGTACAATCATGAGCTCACAAATTGTCTGTGATTAACAGGAGCCTAGTATCATTGAGATGAAATATTTTTGGAGTGTTTACTGATAACACACAGAAACTGTGTTTCAGAGGAAGCTAAGTTTTTACCTCTGGCTGACAGCTGAACTTGGTAGTATAATATAACTTGGCAGTGGGTAGCCCTGGTTTTGAAGGCATGAAGAGGTCATGAACAGCAACTGAGGCTTGACACTGTGAGAAGCCAGGAGAGGTCATTGGTGTAGGTGTGGCCTTATTGGCAGTTGAAGGACCAGGCCTAAAGAGGTCATGCAAAAAATTTGAAATTTGACACCATGAAGAGAGCCTATGAGAGACTATTTGGAGAAAGTACAGCCTAGTTGCAGAAGACCCCAGGACTGTGGAGATTCCAGTACAATGGAATGGGATGGCCACCAAGGAAAGCAATAGGAGTGGCCTGATGATGTACTCACATACACATGCACATATTCATAGACAACACATACATATTTGCAAACATACAACACACACACACACACACACATGCATTTACAAGTGAGAAAGAAATACAAAATAACTCTATGGCTTCCAGATAAATTCTGAGCAGCACAACATTTGCATAAAGAGAAAAGAAGGTGTGGTCCTTGTTTGTTCACTTTATTAAAAGTTTGCTACATATTAATCCAATTCTCACATGTTCTATTTATGATCTGATCTAATGAGAATCTCAGACTCTTCTTATTCTGTGCCCTTCCATATCTTCTTCTTTTCATTAGAATGTTCACCTCAGCAGAGATTTTGTTGTTGTTGTTGTTGTTGTTGTTGTTGAAGTCATCAGTAGCTCTACACGTGCTACATCTGAAAAACTGTGGGAAAATAGTATTAAATGGCAAAAAAGAGGATCCAATATGATGGCTTGATTAGAAATAAAAACACCACCCTAGAAATATAGCCTATTGAGTGGTTGGGCAAAAATGAATCCTGTAGATTTTGCCATGAAGGTTCTACAAGTGAAACACAGTTAAGGAACACTGTGGGGATGTTCGAATGGCACATTTGGTTAAGACACTTACCACCAACCTTGAAGATGAAGTTTAATCCTTGTAAACTATTGGTAGAATGAGAGAACTGACTCCATGTTTTCCTTGGAACAACACACACAGACACAGACACACAGAAACACACACACACAATTATGACAGGTTTTAAAAGATTCATTTTTTTTATTATGTGTTTGGTTGTTTTGCAAGCATATGTGTCTACACTATACTATATATGTGTCTGATGCCTGTGAAGGTCGGAACAAGGTGATGGATCACCATGAACTGTTGTTATAGATGGTTATGAGCCACCATGTGTGTGTTGGGAGTTCTACCTGAGTTGTGTGTAAGAGCAACAAGTGTTCTTAACTGCTAAAACCACATCTCCAGCCTCCTGTAGTAATTTAAATAAATAAATAAAAAACAGTTATTTTTGTACACTTACTCCAAAATGTTTAGTATAATATTAAAAAAATAACAATGCTGAGAGGTCAACACAGAATTATTTTAAATATATTTCTTTATAAGTATGTTATCAAATTTATTTCAACTGTGCCAGGCAGTGATGGCGCATGCCTTTAATCTCAGCACTTGGGAGGCAGAGGCAGGTGGAACTTTGTGAGTTCAAGGCCAGCCTGGTCTACAGAGCGAGATCCAGGAAAGGCACAAAACTACACAGAGAAACCCTGTCTCAAAAAACCAAAAAAAAAAAAAATTCAAATGAAACAATTCTTTAGAGAAATGCAGTAAGTAAATTTGAGAGTAAGAGTTAAAGCCACATTCTGATATTTACTGTAGCTTATTTAAACAATAGTATTTTACCTGATCCTAACACAGTGGAAAAAAAAAGGAATTTACATGATGTGCTTACATGCATTGAAATTCTGAAAAAATATCAGAATCCACCATTGACAGAAATACTCTGCAGCAAAAATCTGCAATCTGTCTGTCTTGGGACACCTAGACATGGCCCATCTGAATCATTAAGATAAGCAAGCTCCACACCTGTACCCAGCCCTTCCCAAGCTCTGATTGTTAGTATACATCCACTGTACTTATTCAGATCCTCTTTATAGTCTGGTCACACTTTGTACAGGAGTTATTCATTCTCAGGTCACACAGCACAGACATGAAGGCTCCCTCTCTGCTTTTGCTGTTCCTACTGTTCCGGATGGCAGGGAAGGGAGGATGACATGGAATTCATTTGGTACCTTTTAATCATGCTAATTGGCTCTTCAGGGAAGTCACTGGTATCATAACTAACTATGTATATTGATTGCATGTTTCCAATCACAGGTGTAATGAGTGCCATCCAGATTACCCATCTCCATCTCTAGGAGGTATTGAGTCACCATTACTTGCAGGGCAAGTGAGAACATTAGGAATCTGTTAGCCTGGTATCAGCAGAATCCAGAAAAGACACACCAGTATGTGTCTAGAAACACATTATCTGCAAATACTCTTTGATTCATCTCTTTCCTCTTTGTATCATATTTGTTTATCTCTGCTCTCTTATTGCTGTACAAAATATTCTAGAAGGCAGGGAAGTAATTTGCATCTCTAATAATCTGTGATACAGATGCTGCTGCTGACTTCTAGATCAATAGTGAACAATTCCTATTCACCCTGTCAATTGCAAGAGCACAAAAAAGAGTGAAATATCCACCAGCTCATAAAGACTGATGCACTTATAGAGGTGAGGACTGTACAATCACCACTACAGTGTTTCAGAGGGGTCATCGGCACCTCCACCTTGGACTAATGGGGCAGGGCTTGAGATGCACCTTAGGTAGTTCAAATTGTCATTGGCATGTGAATTATACCTTATAGGAAAACAACAGAACATACTCTATTGCTACTGTACATTTCTGTGACCAATGTTTTGTTTTTGTTCCAGTAAGTTAATGCCTGTAGTACAGTCTAGTTTCTCAAGTTTAAGTCCCTGCTTGAATTATCTGTAATGGAATTATCTGTAGTGTCTTCTGTTTTTGACACATGAATCTCAATGGATGATATAACCCATGAGTTTTAGGTGCTGTCATCTGTATTTAAGGAATCCAAGAGGAGGCACAGTTATATTTGTGCTATTGATGCTGAGCATATTGAAGCAGCAGTAGGCTTTCTTTTGTACTTCTACAAAATCTCAGAGAAACCTTTGAAGCTTGACTCCATCTAATAAATATTCTTAGTGTATAGAGACACACAGCAGAACAGCTAGGGTAGGCTTCATGTTTTGACTTCCCTGCAGGTTTTTGTTATGACTTGTACCACTGTGGGTGGATACTCATCATACCGTAGAAAAGAATATGTTGCAAAATCTTCAGGCTCCAGATTATAGTTTTGTATTTTAAAAACAACAGCTTAATGGATAGATAAAGCTTCTTTAAGTTTATGGAAATATCTCAAATCAGTCACTACACTTAATGTGAATATATGACAGAAAAACAGAGAGTAAAAGGGAGTGATAAAAACAGCAAAGCCCTTACAAAGTTCTGTGCTGATATTGTTCTTTGACCCACAGAAAAAAACAGCTATCTGAAGGCAAATCTATTCTACCCTTCTGTCTTGAAACCTGGGGACTCTAGTGCTTATGCTGAGTCCCTTAAATGAGTCCAGGCAATCCTGTAACTAGCCTCAGCCCTGTACATTCCTGCTGATTTGCATGTGCCCAGAGCACACCCACTGCTCTGAGAAGTTATACAGTGGTTGTCCCCACCATATTCAGAAGTCATTCTCAGTGAGGATACAGCATGGACATGAAGATGCTTCCTAAGCTCCTAGGGCTGTTGCTGCTCTGGTTTTTAGGTAATGGAGGCAAAAAGGGAGAATTGTGTAGCCAGTATTGTGAAGCTGCCTGGATATTCATGAAAGTTAACTTACAATATGGTTAACACTGTATCATTGTTTTATGTTTCCAGCCTCAGGTGTGAGATGTAATATCCAAATGACACAATCTCCAACAACTCTGTCTGCATCTTTTGGAGACAGAGTCACCATCACTTGCCATGCCGGTCAAAACATTAACAGTTGGTTAGCTTGGTACCAGCAGAAACCAGGGAATGCTCCTAAACTATTAATCTACAAGGCATCCAGTCTGCAAACAGAAGTCTAGATTTTACTATCACCATTAGCAGTCTACAGCCTGAAGACATTGCCACTTACTACTGTCTACAGCATCACAGCTGTTGACGCAGTGATACAAGTCATAGCACAAACCTCCATGTGATGCAGGGAGTAAGACTGGGCTGGGCTAGCTGCTCCCCCTAGTGCCTGCTCCTCTCATTTTGTTTTCAGTTCTGATGGGCCTTAAAGTTCATTGGGAGGGCCGTGGACTCTCAGTGGGTCTCCTCTGTTTCTAACTTTCCAACTCTTAGGCACAATAGCACAGATATGAAAAAAATATCTCACATTTGCTTAAGAGCAGTCGCTTTTATGTTTGAGCAATCCTAGCTATGCTCGCCTTGCAATGCACACAGCAAAATCACCCCCTAATGAGACCCCGTGAAAGATTGTTTTAATTCAGGAAACTTTTCTGGATGGAAACATGGGTGTGACTTGGGATGTGCTATGCTTTGATGCTGCAATATGTATTAAAGCTTGCATTTTAAACACTGTCTAACAAGCTTTAGATAATATTATGGTAGGAACTAAAGACATTAGTTGTATGTGCCTAAGCTGGAGGAGGCAGGCAGCTCAATGGGAGGAGGCAGAAATTGGTGCATGATATTGCTAGCTATTTAAATTCCAACTCTTGCTTTTATACCCAGCATGGCATTAGCAGAGTGACTCTAAATACCTTCCCTCCTGTTACATCCTGAAACCTCTGAAAACTTGGACCAAAATAAACCTTTCTCTCTCTCTCTCTTTTTTTTTTATTTTTTACTAAGAAAATTTTTTATTCATTTTGCATATCAATCAAAGATCCCCCTCTTCCTCCAGCTCCTCCAGCCTCCCTCTCCCAACACCCCAAAAGTAAGGCCTCTCATGGGGAGGTACATTTAGTAGAGGCAACTCCAAGCCCCTCCCCCTGCCTCAAGGCTGTGTGAGGTGTCCTATTATAGGTAGTGGGCTCCAAAAAGCCTGCTCATGCACCAGGGATGGATTCTGCTCCTACTGCCAAGGGACTCCTTAAGCAGATCAAGCTACGTAACTGTCTTGCTGTACACAGGACCTAGCCCAGTCCTATGTAGACTCCATAGCTGTCGATCCAAATTTCATGAGTTCCCACTAGTTTGGAACTCTACAGGTGTCTCCATCATGATCTTGACGCCCTTGCTCCTAGCACCCCTCTTCTCTGTCTTTAACTGGACTCTTGGAACTCGGCCTGGTGTTTGGCTGTGGCTCTCTGCATCTGCTTCCATCTGTTACTGGAGAAAGGCTCTATGTTGACAGTTAGTGTATTCACCAATCTGATCACTGGGGTAAGCCCATTCAACATACAAAAATAGGTCAACATAATACACTATATAAACAAACTGAAAGAAAAACACAACATGATCATTTCATTAGACACTGAAAAAGCCCTTGACAAAATCCAATATCCCTTCATGATAAAAGTCTTGGAGAGATAAGAAATACAAGGAACATACATAAACATAATAAAGGTAATTTACAGAGAGCTGACAACAAACATCAGATTGAATAGAGAGATTTTCAAAGTGATTCCACTAAAATTAGAAACAAGACAAGGCTGTCCACTCTCCCCATATTTATTCAATATAGTACTTGAAGTTTCAGCTAGAGCAATAAGATAACAAAAAGAGATCAAGCAGATACAAATTGAAAAGAGGAAGGTAAACTTTCACTATTTGCTGATGATATAATAGTATACATAAGTGACCCAAAAAAGTCTACCAAGGAACTCCTACAGCTGATAAACACCTTCAGCAATGTGGCAGGATTAAGATTAACTCAAAAAAATCAGTAGCCCTCCTATATACAAATGATAAATGGGATAAAAAAGAAATTAGAGAATCATCACCCTTTACAATGGCCACAAATAATATAAAATACCTTGGAGTAACTCTAACTAAGCAAGTGAAAGACTTGTGTGATAAGAACTTTAAGTATCTCAAGAAAGACATTGAAGAAGATATCAGAAAATCTAGCATGCTCATGGGTAAATAGGATTAACATAGTAAAAATGGTAATCTTACCAAAAGCAAACTACAGCTTCAATGCAATCCCCATCAAAATCTTTCCTTTTTAAGTCATTTCTTTCAGGTATTTTCATCATGGCAATGCAAATGTCAATAACACTAGAGCTCTGTTACTTAAAAGGGGTTCATATTAGAAGTAAGGAATTCTTGCTAGGGTAGTGGTTGCTTATGACTTTTATCCTAGCACACAAGAGGCAGACATAGGTGGATCTCTGTGAGTTTGAGAACAGCCAGGGCTGTTACACAGAGAAACCTTGTCTTGAAAAAAAAAACAAAAAACAAAAACAGAAGCAGCGGAGGAGGAGGAAGAGGGGGAGGAGGAGGAGAAAGAAGGAGGAGGAAATTCTTAGTGCTCACTACATAGATCCTCATACTGCTTTCTCCAGACATTTTCAGGAAATCTGATGATGTGGTCTTGATTCTCATTGACCTCTGATATAGAACACTGGTGTTTTTCCAGCTCCTACTTTATCAGCTCATGAATCTTTATGAAGATGTGTAAGACTTCCATGTAATATAGCAGAGCTGTGAATTGAGGATATTTTAGAAAACAAGTATGGGGAAATACAATATTGGAAGGACTGGTAGTGAGGAGACTTAACAGTAGACTTTTTAAAAACAAGCCAACCATCCTTATTTAGTCACATAGGGTTGGATTTTCTTTTACTCTAGCCCCACATTGGAACACAAAAATGGTGTTGGTTGTTTTGCTCTTTTGTGGGGGCCTCGCATCCAGCTCCCAAATAAATCACACACGGAGACTTATTCTTAATTATACATGCCCCTCCTTAGTGTGGCTTGTTTCAAGCCAGTTTTTTTTTTTTTTAACATAAATTATCCCATTTTACTTTTGCCTCTGGGCTTCTTTCTCTTCTTACTTCTGTATTTCTAACTTTCACTCTTACACCTTGGCTGTCGGTGTAGATGGGTGGCTGGCCCCTGATGTCCTCCTCTCCTTGTTCTCTTGCTCTTTTTTCTTCTCCTTCCAGATTTCTCCTTCTATTTATTCTCTCTGCCTGCCAGCCCCACCTCTCCTTTCTCCTGCCTTGCTATTGACTGTTCACCTCTTTATTGATGATCATGTGTTTTAGACAGACACAGTAACACAGCTTCACAGAGTTAAACAAAGGCAACATAAAAGAATGCAACACATCTTTGTATCATTCAAATAAATGTTCCACCACATAAGAAATGGAACACATCTTAAAATAAATAATATTAAAATGAGGAATTAAATTGATTACATAGTTGATTTTTAAAACTTGCCTCTTCTTTCACATGTAAATGATTTGGTATGCAAGTAATAAAGATGACAGAGTGCTAATTTTTATTTCTAAGATGCTGCCTGTTTATGTAGATTAAAATCTGTTGGTTTATGAAAACTTTTTAGCTAATATTCTTTCTAGTAAGATTCCCTGCCAGGTGGTGGTGGCGCATGCCTTTAATCCCAGCACTTGGGAGGCAGAGACAAGCGGATCTCTGAGTTTGAGGCCAGCCTGGTCTACCAAGTGAGTTCTAGGAAAGGCACAAAGCTACACAGAGAAACCCTGTCTCAGAAAAAAAAAAAAAAAAAAAAGATTCTCCATAGATTTGTTTAATTTTTAGCCATTTAATGTGATTTGAGAATCAAAGTAGTAGAAAATCACCACTACCACCCCACTGGGACACAAGGACAAATTTCAGGAACACAGGCTCATTCATTTTATGTTATCATTGAAAGGTATGTAATGAGAAAATTCCTTGGAGTCTATCAAATAAAGTGATTTATTCTGGGTTAACTCACAACAATCATAAAGGAGTAGGTCTCAGGATGCAGGAGGTGTGGGGTGTTGTCCAACAAGGTTCTCTGGAGAACTCTACCTTGATATGCATCACTAGTATCCAAGACCACAAGGTTGCCAAGAGAAAGTGAGTATAAACTCCTCCCAGGTCTCTGGGAGTACCTGTCTTTGCCATGTTCCCCCTGCGGGTAGGGGCAGGTACCTAGCAGTTACCTGCTTCCTACTAGGAATGGTGCTTCAGGTATAAAGCACAGATAACCACCGCTACAAGTAAGCCTTGACTTACAAGAAATAAGTTGAGTCCTCCTTACATAGAACAGCAACTTGGCTGACCGTCTGATACAACATTGTTGGTGAATATGATGTAGATTCCAAATTCTTGTGTTAGATGAGTCTCTAGTTTTCATGTCTAAACTGCCTTCATTTTGTTGTATGAACACAGCTGATGACATAATCCAGATGTGCAATACATGGTAACCTATGTGCTTATGAAATGGTAAACAGAATACTTGTTTCTATGCTACAGAGGCAAAAGAGAATAAGAGAGAATAAGGATGTTGCTTCTACTAAAATCTGATGATGTCCTCTAAAGCCAGGTTAAATCTTGAAAAATAGTCACAGCCCATGTAGCTGTAGCTCAGGATCAGAGGTAGCAGTCCAGCCTCACACTTCTGTGTTTCTGAGTGGCCTATGACTTGTACCAATGTGGGAAAGATACTCCAGTAAAGCCAACAGTAGTAAGTTGCGACAACTTCTGAATCCTGGCTGATGCTGCTGGATGTAAAATCTGTTCACTGACACTGAACATCAATGGAACCCTGCCTTCAAACTAGATTCCCTATAGATAAGGTATTGGTGAAATTATTAAGGCCACTCCATGTAGTTAAAAGGGAGGTTTATTTTGTGGGGTAACTTACAAGTGAAGGGATAGTTTACAGGGTCTGTGAAAGGCCCTGCACAGTCTGGCAGTGTTCTCTGGAGAACTCTGCTTGGTCTACCTCCAGTGGCCAGGGGTCCAAGAAATAAGAGAGCCTGTGCAGCTGGATCCTGGGTCTTCAGCATCCTCTCTCAGCCCTGCCTTGTTAAATATATATATTGTAAGTTGTAACTATAACTGCTAGTCTTCAATCTCATCAAAGACCTGAGAAGGAATGTAATGGTATCTGAGAAATGGAAGATGGATGCACGCAACTTTCGAGAACCTTGCAAGAGTAGACAGAGACAGCTGGCAGCCTTGACAGTCACCTAATGTTTCTCAGCATTGTTGGTGCATTCAAATTGGCTATAGGCCTAGAGTATCTGACAGACCATTTTCAGAAGCAGGAATTCTGAAAGACCATCTTACCCTGTCTTGGCTTAGGAGATTTTCCTGATTTCTGATGATAACATAATGACCAGCAAGTGATGGTGACTTTGTTTCCCAGAGATACAAACAGGAACAGTGGAGACTATATTATCTGCATGCCATATCTGGAAATTGACATTAAGCATACAAATCAAATAGCCACAGGATTCATGTTACATGAGAAATTACCCGAGCAACAAAGCTGTCCTAACAGCAATGAATAAGAAACTATACATTGTTGTCTTTCTTCAACAGGGAGGCAGAGTACAGGAACACAAGAGCCTGAAAAGTACCTCATGTTCATGCTGTCCTAACTTCCATTGATTATTCTTAGGCTGTGACCAGCCTATGAAGAAGTCCTCTTGGCTGAGGGCTTCTCTCTGGTACATGTAATTCAGCATCAGTCTGTTTATGTTGGGCATAGCTGCTGAGCTGCTTCATGTCAGTAACTCATACAGCATCAACAGGTGACCCAGGCTAGAACTGTGATACATATTTATCAGTGAGAGGACAAAGTTAATTTTGAGTGGTCAGAGTAGGATACTGTTTTGAATAACTGCAGTTTCAGTGCATGTTTTACCTGCTATTGTACCATTTAGGACAGTGTCATCCATCATGGCACAGTCTTGGAAGTGCAGGATTCCTCACAGTCACCCGGCCCCCAATTGGTGTCTGCTGATATTATTGATGCCCGGGTGTCTTCTTTTCTCAATTCCCTGTTGTTCTTGGTATGGATTAGAAGTGCAATAATAACTACTATCTGAGAACTTTCTAGTTCAGTGTAAAATGGGCTGAAGTTGCCTACGTTTCACACCCCTCGTTTGTCTTCATCTTGTGACTTAGGCCCCTGTCAGGCTATCAACTTCCTCACTCCATTACTCCTCTCACCCATCCTCACTCCATTACCTCCTACACAACGTAACTAGCCTGACTGCTCTGTTCATGACCACAACATTTATCACAGGGAATTTCAGTACCTTATCAAGTCCTGTGATCTAACCATGCATGTAGATCTGGCCTACACCCTTTCTCCTGAGTACAGAAAGCATATATAGACATTATCTCAGGCACACTTCAATGCTCTTTGTATCCACTTGAAACTATCCAATCAGTGTGGTATGCACCAATCCCCATTGTATATACCAACCCAATTCAGGAGATTAGGATTACATGCCTTGTGACAGGAATTGCAAATCCTGCCCCTTTGGGACCAAACAGAGGTCACTATGGAAGCTAACTAATGTTTGTCTTATTTGTGTGTTGTTTATTAGAAATCATGGCTAAACATACCAATCTCATCATGGACATTGATTAGAGCAGGTTATATATTCCCTTTCATTTTACCTGTCACTTTTAATACCATTTTAAAACAAATCTCTACCATTTAGAGGACAGCCTTCCTATCTATCAAAGAGACCTTATAAAGGTATCCTTCCCGGTTTTTAACAAATGAGAGGATCCTAAAATTCAACACTTAAGCAAAAATAGGTTCATTATTAAGTGTTGATTAAAGCTTTACATCAGAGTCAAATGTAGAGTAATACAAACAAGGATGTCCTCCCTGCTCAGGTCCAGTCTACTGGGTCCTGCTTCAAATGTGACCAAATAATCCATTTGGCAATATCTATATCAACTCATATCTACTACCTCAGGTGGAGATAGCTGTTTCCATCTAGTCCATCACTGGACTCTGATATGCTGAGCTTTGTTGGGGTTGTCAACAGCCAACAACTGATGGGGACCAGCTTGCACTGTCCCCATTTCCTCCACTATCATGAAACCTACAGTAACACTGATGCTGGCCAGCATCACTTGTGTTTAACACTTGCATATTTAAGATATTGTGTACAATTTTCTGCATGTTAGAGACAGATTCCTGGACTTTTGTTTAAAATATAATAAGCTTAGGCTGGAGAGATGGCTCAATGATTTAGAGAACTGGTTGCTTTTCAAAAGGACCCCGGTTCAATCCCCACCAATGACAAGCTCTCTAACACCTGTTCCAGTGAATCTGGTGCCCTCTTCTGGTGACCAAGAGCACTGCATACACTTGTCCATACAGCCATGGCATGTAGGCAAAACATTATATACAATTTATCTTCCTGAAAAATAAAGTTCACTAAATCTTATAGCAATACAAGCAGTCTCAGGAAAAGAATATCTGAAATAAAGGAAATGATATAAAGGTTATAGTTATGAGATGTATTTTGATAAAAGTTAAAAAAAAAAAAGACTTTTAGTGGAAAGTTAAAGATTGTTCCAAAATGAAGATATGTGGAAGCAAAGTGGAAAGATTAACTTAGGCTGTAGAATGTTTGAGAGGGATAAATTTAAAAATGTTGAAACTAGGTTGACAATAATATAGAGATAATTAAAATATTGTGACCAATATGTAAAACCTTTAGATACAACTAATTATAGATTCTCTATTAAAAATATTAGTTTTCATAAAAATGTATGTATTCTCAGTAATCTTCACACACACACACACACACACACACACACACACACACACACACACACACATACTAGCTTAAGAAAATAAGGACAATATCCTTTCCATGTAAGTAGATCATATCTATTTTGCTTTAGACCACATTCACCACAGCCTGTCTTCCCTTCTGTTAACACTCTTACTTTCCTAACTCACACTAGCCTATCTACACCCTAACAGGTGTCTCCATGTCACATTCCTGTCTGCCTGACAAGGCACTCGAACTGAAAATGTGAGACCCAGTTTAAAGATGCCTAGTATGTTCTCAAAGGCCAACTCATCATGTCCCTTTGAGCTCAAACATGGCTCTCCTTCCCACTCTATATAATCCCTTCTCTCTGAGATGACATCTTCTCACCTTATTCATCAACATGAACAATATCTACAAAGATGGATATTTCACTCTCTGATTTATATTCTATCACATACACTTTGTACAACAAGGTATAACAACATTATTAAGCAATCTATACTTAAGGCTTTGAGTGTGTCTGGGCCGTAGGGATATAAATCCAAACTCTGATGATTATGATCTCTGTTTTTCTATTAACTTTAACATGCTTAAAAATTTAATGTCTCAAAGTTTCAATTGAGAGAGACTTCTTAAAAAATTAAGTATTTCCGCAGACAGGAGGGAATAACAGAATAATGGAAATGGAAAAAATTAAAATGTACTATATGTATTATGAAACTTCCAAAGAATAAACATATAAAACCACACACACACACACACACACACACACACACACACACACAGGACCTGAAAGCATTTGGATGAGGCAAGAAAAGAATTAAGCATTTCAGTTGTAGTTTATATGGAGTGTTATAAATACCTAGAATACCTAGTGGTGTAACAAAAAAAAAAAAACAGTTTTTTTCCTTTTTCTTTGTTTAAATTTTTTTTATTCATTTTACTTGCCAATCACAGATCCCCCTCTCATCCCTCCTCCAGCTCCCCCAGCCTCTCCCTGAACCCACCCCAAAAAACAGTTTTAATAAAGAAAAATTACAACCAACAGCCAGAACTATCTATTTATAAATGTTTATAGAAAAGCAATGAAAATTGACCACCAATTTAGTTAATAAAAGAAAATTTATAATCCCACAAGAAATAGAGACAAAGAAAAGTATTGACACCATGGAAAACAACATTTAATAAAAAGTAAAAGTCTATCTGGAAGTGGTTAATAATGTAAGTATTGTAGGGTCATCACAAAATCCACCTGCAAACTATAAAGAAAAGTCTTTTTTTTTTTTTTGTCTTTTTGAGATAAGTTTTCTCTTTGTAGCTTTGTGCCTTTCCTGGAACTCACTTGTAGCCCAGGCTGGCCTGGTTCTCACAGAGATCTGCCTGCCTCTGCCTCCCAAGTGCTGGGAATTAAAGGTGTGTGCCGCCACCACCCAGCCGAAAAGTCTTAGCAATGTATTGTAAGAATCAATAGAAGGCAATTAGAGTACTGATTGGATAAATTTGTCTAAATTTTAGTAAACAATAAATTTTTAAAATTAAAATTTAGGTTTAGATTGAAAAGAATAAAAAAAGACCAGAATTTGAATGATTGTTTTAAAATAACATGACCAACACAAAACTTTAATAAGAAACAAACAGACAAAAATATTTTTGGATAAAAGGATTTATTTTTAACTAAAATACACAAGAAAAATTCTGATACTACTGAAACCTAAGGAAGAATTGGCAAGTGCAATCAACTAATCAATTGCATAGACGGGAAAATAGACATAATGTGAAGGAAAATTTGCTAGTACAAAGCTGTGAGCACATTTCTAAAAGCAAAGACTCTGTGTTTCATCTCAAGAACCAATTATATACACACACACAAACAGACATACAGGTACTCAAGCCCACACACATGGGGACACACACACAAATCAAACAAAACAAACAAAAAATTGACAATGTCAATTAGAATGTCCCCAAATCTTGGGGGTGGTAGTGGTTAATTTTTAGGAAAATATATTGAAAAAAATTGCTTTCATAAGAGTTGATATACTAACCAAAAATATATTCAAAATTAATAGAATATGGGCATATGCTTCCAGAGGATAATGCTCCTCAAATTTTGAACTGATAAAATCTATCAATTAAATCTATCTGGGAACACAGAGAAGGCTTGAAATCTGAGTATCAGATACAATGAAGAGAAGATACTTGGGGACTATCTCCCCTTTTCTCTAAAAGGTTTCTTGAAAATTAGTGTAAATATCACTCACTTAACATCTGAGACTCTGTGTTATGATAACAAAGCAGCAACTGAACAATGTTCTTGCCCCTAAACCTATGTCTTAGCCAGATGTTTGTTTATCTTTTTCCTGTGGAAAAGTTTAAAATTTTGACAAGGAAATGATACATTACTAAATTTGAGCATAGATTATATATAGATAAAGGCCAAGTTTACTCAAAGTTGGGTAATTACTGGTATAGGAGGATTATCTGTAGAGAACTAATTGCTATGACCAGTTCTTTGTCTTTTATTTCAGACGAAATTTCACTCTGTTGCCCTGGATTGCCCTGGAAGTCACTATCATAGGCATTCTCTGCCCCTGCCTCCCAAGTGCCAGGATTAAAGCTACAACATCATGACTGTTTAGGCCACATTATTTTTGAGATTTGTTTTTAAATTACTATTAAAACTAATGGATTTTATTATGACATTTTCATACAGACTGTATTTATGTTTGCAAAGAGGAGATGGGGAATGCAATACATATGAAAAGCAAACACAAGGGGGCATTGTTGAAAGGATAACAGTAGAGAAAGGCTTTGCTAAGGCTCTAACAACACCCATGGATGTCAAACAGGGACCTGGGTGTGCCAACTCATTTCCTGAGCTCTCCCTTCATCTTCTGGAATTTGTAATTAAATTTAGGACAACTCAGACATTTCCAGTTACATGATACACAAATGATGGCAGGAAATGAACAACAGAAGAGTAGTGAGGGCAGACTATTAGAATTGCTGTGGTCCCCAAGAACAAGTTCTCTGTAGTCTTTCCTATAAGAAATAACAGATGCTGAGAAAAATACATGTCATGTGGCATTTGACTCCAGATGCAGTAATGGAATCCAAGTCATTGTATATTAACAGTCTGTAGCATGAATCTTAGAGGGTCTTGTTAATGAAATCAAACCTGAGGCCAGTTATTTGGGTGAATGCTAGAAGATCAGAGAAGCAGAACAAGCCACAGTGACTTCACTTCACCAGTTCCTCAGCTGATCCTGTTTCCTCAGACTGGAAGCCTCTGTGTCTTCATCCCAATGGCTCTCAGATGGACTGCTGCTAGAAGCCTAAAAGCTTAACCAGCCAAATGCTTCTAGTTTCTGGTCCTCACGGTTTATATACCTTTCTGCTTTCTACCATCACTCCCTGGGATTAAAGACTCAGTTTCTGGGATTAAAGGCATGAGTCACTATGCTTGGCTGTATCCTTGAACACATGGATTTCTGCCTCTGGAATGCTAGGATTAAAGGCATGTGATACCACTGCCTAACCTCTGTGTTTGATATTGTGGCTGTTCTGTCTCTGAACCCAGATAAGTTTATTAGGGTACACAATATTTCGGGGAGTACAATACCACCACAACAGTCAGCTGAACACTGTCTACAAATAAGCATTTGAAATCTATTCACCATTTTGTATATATGGAATCAAGAAATCGTCTATGTGCCATGTTTTAAAATCCTTGTAAAAGAGAACATGACTCTGAAAATTTGACTATGCAGTGAGAGAAGAAAATTCAGGGCATCTTGTTATATATGGCTTCAAGAATGGACTGAACAGCAGTGACTACAGAGACAGCTCTGCTATGTCTCCTGGATTCCATATCAAGCCCATGCATCCATATTGCTATTACTTTGTCATGCAATATCAGACAACTTCCTTCAGACCAGGATTAACCTCATACCTTCTACTTCCCATTTTTTTTCAGCAAATTCCATGTTAACAGGACAATTATCAATGAGAAAAGCCTAAAAATGACCAATTCAGTGTGCAACCAGCTAGACAACAATTTTTCTATCACATACACAGATAAAGTGTGTTTATATCTGAGTATTCACATGAACTTATATGATGTTCAATCCTAGGAACATGTCAAATACTGTAGCAGGAGCCAACCATTGGCAGGTTTCAGTGGGTGGTTATGGGTAGAAGAGGCATAAGGGAAGCATCTGGAGAGTGTCTTAGTTTGAGTTTTGTTGCTGTGAATAGACACCAAGACCACACAACTCTCATAAAGGAGAACTCTTCATTGGCCTGGCTTTCAGAATGAGTTACCCAGCTCTGCTTCTGGAGCTGCTTATGCTCTGGATCCCCAGTAAGGTCAGAGAAAAAGAGGATGAAGAGTGGGGATGCAGGGTCCTTTGCTGCCCATTGTTGGGTTTACCTGTGTGTGTGTGTGTGTGTGTGTGTGTGTGTGTGTGTGTGTCTGTCTGTCTGTCTGTCTGTCTCTCTCTCTCTCTCTCTCTCTCTCTCTGTGTGTGTGTGTGTGTGTGTGTGTGTGTGTGTGTGTGTGTGTGTATTAGGGGTACAAGTCTTGTCTTTCAATAAGGCCTGTTCTAATTAGACCCATGAAAGGGGAAGTTTCTGAAAGGAGCAAGCAATTGGGCTCTGGTACAAATTCAAACACAGATGAATGGAGGAAGACAGATTACACTTAGAGGACAATTAGTTCCTTTAAGTTATTTGTAATTTTTTGAAAATGAGTATTATGGCGTTTGAACTACAATTGCCTCCATCAAAAATGAATATGCTACTTGAGATAAAGAACACAAAACATAAGATAAATGATAATTGTAATGATTGTAAATGGCTTTATACTTATTCTTTTACTTTAGGTATCAGTGGAGATGTCACAATGACCCAGATTCCACTCTTGCTCTCCATCAATCTTGGAGAGCCATCTCCTCCAAATCTAGTCAGAGCCTTAGATATTGTTATGAAATCAACTATTTTATTGGTTGGTACAGAATCCAGACCAGAATAAAAATTACCTGATCTATAAGTTTTCAAATAGATATGTTGGTGTCCCAGATAGATTCAGTGGCAGTGGGTCAGGGACAGATATCACTCTGAAAATCAGCAGGGGACTTCCTGAGGACTTAGCCAATTATTGCTTCATATGGCATACACATTTTCCTCTAACAATGATATAATCCCAGGCACAATGTCTTTGCTTGAGGTAGCCCAGTTGCCACATGCACTACCTGTCTAAGGAGTAAGCCAATAGATTTTCTCTGCCAGAAAAATTTAAAAAAAAATATGTTAGAAAGAATAGATTTGATGTATATTTACTCTGAGTTCTTTTTTTCTGATTGAGATGTAAACAATGTTGCTCATACATCTGGTAGTTTAGACAAGTTAATGTTTTATTTTTATTAAACTGTTTCCAACACTCACACCCCATTGTTATTGCTTGTCTTGGAGATTCCCCTTTAATCAAATAATTAATTCATTCACTAAATATTTAACACTGGCAAAATTTTACAAATTTCCTAGGCTCCAGAACAAGAAGAAGCAAACTCACTTAGGAGGAATAGATGCCAGGAAATAATCAAATTGAGAGCTGAAATCAATAAAATAGAAACAAAGAGAACAATACAAAGATTCAATGAAAAAAATGAGTTGGTACTTTGAGAAAATCAACAAGATAGACAAGCAATTATCCAGACTAACCAATAGACATACAGAGAGAGAGAGAGCATCCAAATTAACAAAATAAGAAATGAAAAGGGAGACATAACAACAGACAACAAGGAAATCAGAGAATCATCAGGTTGTACTTCAAAAATCTGTACTCCACAAAATTGGAAAATCTGAAAGAAATGGACAATTTTCTGTACAGGTACCTCATACCAAAGTTAAATCAAGACCACATAACTATTTAAATAGACCAATAACCCCTAAGGAAATATAAACAGTCATTAAAAGTCTCACAACCAAAAAAAAAAAAAAGCCCAGGACCAGATGGTTTCAATGCAGAATTCTACCAGATTTTTAAAGAAGAGTTAAGACCAATACTCTTTAAATTGTTCCACATAGTAGAAACAGAAGGAACAATGCCAAAATCCTTCTATGAGGCTACAGTTATTCTGTTATGTCACTAGTGTGAGATTTCTCCAACTTCTTTATGTTCACATTTAGTGCTATGAATTTTCCTCTTAGCACTGCTTTCATAGTGTCCCATAAGTTTGGGTATGTGGTGTATTGATTTTCATTGATCTCTAGGAAGTCTTTCATTTCTTTCTTTATTTCTTCCTCAACCCATTGATGATTCAGTTGAGCATTATTCAGTTTCCATGAGATTGTAGGTTTTCTGTAGTTTTTGTTGTTGTTGAAATCTAACTTTAAACCATGGTGGTCTGATAGAACGCAGGAGGTTATTCCAATTGTTTTGTATCTGTTGAGATTTGTTTTGTGGCCATGTATGTAGTCCATTTAGAGAAGGTTCCAATGAAGTGCTGAGAAGAAGGTATATTCTTTTTTGTTCTAGTGGAAAGTTCTGTAGATATCGATTAAGTCCATTTGAGTCATAACATCAGTTAAGTCCTTTATTTCTCTGTTAAGTTTCAATTTGGCAGATCTGTCTAGAGGTGAAAGTGGGGTGTTGAAGTCTCCCAATGTAGATGTAACCGGCTTGTTAAATAAGAAACACAGAACCGATTGCAGAGTTAAAAACCACAAGGTCAGAGCAAGAGTGGAAAACCTTACCCTTCACTGCTTCTCCTGTTCTTCCTCTCCGCCAGAGACCTACTTCTATGTGTCCTGTCTATTTAAAAATTTTCTGTTCTCTTCTCTCATTGGTTGTAAACCCTGCCACATGACCTCCTCGTCACTGCCTGTTTGTACAGACCTCCTAATGTGTGGGTTTTTATATGTGATTGAAGTTTTAGTTATGTTTCTTTTACATATGTGGGTGCCCTTGTGTCTGGGGCATAAATGTTCAGAATTGAAACTTCATCTTGGTGGATCTTTCCTGTGATGAGAATGTAATGTCCTTCTTGATCTCTTTTGATTGATTTTAGTTTGACTTTTTTGTGGCGTCTAGTCTGTTTGGTGTTCTATAGGTTTCTTGTATCTTCATAGGCATTTCCTTCTTTAAGTTGGGAAAGTTTTCTTCTATGATCTTGTTAAATATATTTCCTGTGCCTTTGAGTTGGTATTCTTCTTCCTCTATCCCTATTATTTGTAGGTTTGGTCTTTTCATGGTGTCCCAAATTTCTTGTACATTTGAGTCATGATTTTGTTGGCTTTAGTGTTTTCTTTGACTGATGAATCTATTTCTTCTAATGTATCTTCAACACCAGAGATCCTTTCTTCCATTTCGTGCATTCTGTTGGTTATACTTGCATCTGAATTTCCTGTTCGTTTACTCAGATTTTCTATTTCCAGCATTCCCTCTGCTTGTGTCTTCTTCATGTTTTCTATTTCACTTTTCAGGTCTTGGACTGTTTCCCTCATCTGTTTCATTGTTTTTTTCATGATTTTCTTTCAGGGACTTATTGTTTTCTTCTGTTTTATTTGTCCTTTCCTCTAGTATTTTTATAGTGTTCTTCCCATTTTTTGTTTTTCTGTTCCTCAACTTTATTTTTGATTTCTTCTATATAAGGCTACAGCCTCTTCATGATGTTTCCTTCTGCTTCTTCCATTCTGTGATGTTCAGGTCTAACTGTTGGAGGAGGGCTAGGTTCTGGTGATGCTGTATTGCTCTTTATTTTGTTGTATGTACCTCTTCTTTGACATCTGCCCATCTCCTTGTGGATTTGTTCTTGGTCTTATCAGTGTACTTGGTCCAGACAGAGCTGACAGACTTAGAAAGCCTCTTTCTGGTCCACATGGAAGCTCTGGGCCTGATGGGAGCTCTGATCCAGATGGGAGTGCTGGCCAGATGGGAGCTAGGGGCTGTTCTCTGAGTCTCAGGAAGTAGCTGGGGTCTCAGGGGGGAGTCAGAATGCATGTGGGGGCAGGGTGTAGAGATTGCAGGGTCTGCTTGCAGTCTTTGAAGAGGAACCTTCCTGTGGGGCCCACTGGATGGCCAGAAACTGGGGCCAAGTTTGGCAGGTCTTCCCTGGGATGGCTGGTGCCCAGTGGTGGGACGTAGGGGTGGGCCTCTCTGGGTATGAGCCCAGGCACTCACCTCTGGTCCAGATGGGAGTTCTGGGGCAGATGAGAGCTGGGGGCTGGTCTTTGAGTCTCAGGAAGTGACTGGGATCTCTGTATCTTGTCCAGATGGGAGCTCCATGGTCATGAAGCTATTTTTAAGGTCACTTTCTTCTGCTTCTTCTACATTGTGATGTTCAGATCTTACTGCTAGAGGAGGGCTAGGTTCTGGTGACACCATCCTAACACATCTTTAGTTTCAATACCAGAAAAACTAAAAAGTAAATCCCCAGTAGAAAGTGGGTAGTGAGACAAGCCACATCAACTAGCTTTGGCTTTGTTGGAGATGCCTTGCTTCAATGAGTAAAGTACAAGAATGATGAAGGATGATCCTGACATCAACCTTGCCACTAGACATGCACAGGCACACCTATATATTTCTCTACACATGTGTACTTAGGGATATGTAAATATCACCATGCAAATAAAAATTCATACCAAAAACAAATAAGAAACTGGATAGAAAGAAAGAAACATGACCAGTAGCTTGAGTGCAGGCTTAGTTGAAGTTCTTCTTAGACAACTCATAAATACCTCACTACATCCATACTACCAGATAGATTTCAGTGTTAAGTACTTCATAGAATATCTTTCCATGACTTCTGAGAGTGTATTTCTCAGAAAACCTTTTTCTTCTGATTTCCTTCAGAGTTTTACAACATGCTCTTCTCCCATAAGGTTTCAAAGCAGTAAATGATTATTCAGTTGGCGACAATTTTTAATAGTTTTATGAACAGCAGTGAAAGCTGGAAATTGTCCTAATGAGATAATGAAGGCTGTGGTGAGAATTAGCACACAGTCATTGAACCATAAGGACAGTTAATATTATTATAAGATAAATCCCCTGAGAGATTAGGTGTCAATGAACAATCTCTTTTGAGTAAGTTCCAAAGACTAATCTTACCTATGATCCAAAGCAGCAGGAGCCCCAGGAATTTAACCTGGACCTTGATGTCCAAACTGTGCCCTAAATGGGACTGACTCCTGTTCTGGGTACGACAAGCCAATTAACAGTACTCAGAGCAATGGGATGTGTTCTGGGCACATACAAATCATCAGGGTCTTGGCTAGTGCACAACTGCATAGCTTCTTCAGCTCAGTCACTCAGCATTGGCATGCTTTCACAAGTAGGAAAGCTCTATCTGTGGAGAACTTACTCCTTTCTGGGTCAAAAACATCACCAGTATAATACTTATAAATTTGTGTTGTTTTGACTTCTCTCCTGTTTCATTATTTTTAGAAATCAAGTGAAAAATCATTTGCCACATATACTTCCTCAGAGATTAATATCAAGTAATTGATTATATGGACACAAAGATGATTCTGTGTTTCCTCAAAGGATTTGTCAATCAGATGTTAATCATTCTCTAAATGCCAAAGTAATTACCCTAATATGTGAAAAAAGATATGCTGTCCTGATGCCTGGCTTGGGATGGACAAATACCTCTCATATATCATCTCTTTGGAGTCATATTCTACAGCACATTAGGGTGAAAACTCTGATTTTGTGCTGTGAGATTCAGTTTCCTCAGTTTGAATCATTATTCTTTCTATAGCCAAAGATTTCCCTGGAATTGGATACTGGGACAGGAGGAGAAGCTCACTTTGGCCACCTGTAGTTAACTTTCTACAAGAGGCCTGAAGACCAAGGTCATTTTACATTGCAAATTGTCATATTTTTTTTTTTTTGTGAGACACATGATGAGTGATTTATGGGGATAAAATCAAACTAAGTATTCCAGTATTATACCAAGGACTTGATATTTCAAAAGCCTTATAGAATTTGCCACTGCTTAACAGGGTGGCAACACTGTTCTCTGGACAATGTCCTAAATCACTTGTTTCAATTATGACTCACAGGCATTTCAAAGTCTCATAGCACAGAACATTTACACACACACACACACACACACACACACACACACACACACACACACCACACACACACCACACCACACCACACCACACCTATATTACAACCCACTCTGAAACACAATTCATAAATCTATTGATTTGTGGCCTAATTTTCTGATAGATACCTGAGACCTATTATTTATGCTCTACAATATCTACAGAATTGTGTCAACATGGTGAGTGACCCACTGGGAAAGTCTAGGGATTGTTAACAGGAAAGATGATCTAATGAAAAAAAAAATGCTGTGTGATCTAAACATAGTTCATAGTCAAACACTGCAAAAACAAATTAAGGTGACCCTCATTTATTGTAGATGGAGCACAGGACTATAGGTTCTTCCCAGGACATTGGCAGAGGTCTTTGAGACCTGCAATTGAGACTCAAGTCTGTTCAAAGTATCTGACTCTTCCTGACTCTTGAGCTCACTGCTGTGGTTACCTGTATATGATGAGGAGAAAATGGGACACAACCCCTTCTCATCTTGCATGGAGGAGGGGATGATGAGTGTTCAATACTCATGGACTGGCTACTAGCAGTTAAAGGCTGTTAGGAAAAGGTGTACCATTCTCTTCTGTCTTGTAGCCATTGATAAACTGCTATGTTCCAGCAAATGAGCCCCAACTCATGTTTATGCAAGCAGAAAAATTTAACTCACTGAATCAAAACAAAAACAGTATTAGAGTTGGAGGGAGACTTTAGTGAATAAGAATTCCAATATGAGAAGGAAGACAGCAATTGAGCATAAAACATAAGATAATCATTATTAATATTTTTAAATTTTCAAAGAATGAATATAACAAAATAAAAAAGTATGAACAGCATAGGCAGTATATGGGACACCATAAAATGAATAAATACTTATGTGGTTTCTAAAAAGAGGAGAGAAAGATGAATATATAAAATCATATTTACTGAAATACTATGTGAACATCCAGATCCTCAAAGCTCAAAGACTTTCAGGTAAATTCAGTGCAAAACATCTGACCAAAAGATCAAATCCAGAAAGAAAAAAATAGACACAGGGGTGCTAAATTACATTTAAGGGAATCCTATTAGGTGGACACTGATTTCTTTTTCCTCAACATAACAATTTTATTAATTACTTAAGATTTTCATACAATGCACCACACACACACTTGCAAATCCAACAAGAAGGAGAGAATTGGGATATATAGCCAAAGTTCTACCAAGCACAGTAAAATTTCTCTTCTAACCAAATGCAATTATCAGAAACTTCAGAAAGGAAGAAACATAGCCACTCTCTGAAACCTGAAGACAAGTTTGCACCAAATTTACACAAATAAAGGAGTAAAATGGTAAATTGTATCAATACAGAAAAACATCAAATGATGAACAAATAGGAAAAATGGAATGAAAATATTCAGAACAACTAGAAAATTCTAGCATGCACATATTCCTACCCATTGATAACTGTGCATTCAATTGAAATAAAACATGCAGTCAAAATAGAACTGCTAGATTGAGATAAGAAGAACCATTTTTTTTTTGGTCAGGAAAGAAATACTTCATGAGTAAAGATAGTCTGAAATGTAAGGAGTCAATGAATATGCTTTACAATAATAGTAAACAAAGGGGAGAAAGATATGCAATATTTATATTAATGAACCAGATTTTAAATAAAAAACACAAAATGTTACAAATAAATTAACTATGTGCTTAAGGAGACAGTTTAACCAAGGAGTAAATCTTCATTTCCTGTCTTCTTTACTGGATAGTTTTGAGCAACAATTGCAGGCAAGGAATGTTGGATCAGACTGGGTTTTCACTCAGCTTTATCCCCATCATTCCTGGTTCCCATTTGTGATTCTCCTGAGGCAGATGCAATATCTTTGTTATGGTAGCTTTTGATGCCAGAAATGAATGACCAGTGAGGGATAGACAAGGCACTCATGCTCCAGTGCCCTCGACTGAAACCTATAATCAGGAGTTCCTCATCATCTCTTACAAAAATGTTTTTGTTAGGGTTTGCATCACTGTGGGAGGACGGTATGAACTTTGCATGCAGTAATACACTCCTAAATCCTCTGGCTCCACTCTGATGATCTTGAGTGTGAAATCTGTGCCTGACCCACTGCCACTGAACCTGTCTGGGACCCCAGAAAATCGGGTGGAGACCTGATAGATAAGGAGCTGTGGAGACTGGCCTGGTTTCTGCAGGAGCCAATACATACAGGTGTTTCCATTACCATGTACAAGGCTCTGACTAGATCTACAAGAGATAGAGGCTTGATCTCCAAGACTGACAGGCAGGGCCAGTGGAGTTTGGGTCATCACAACATCACCTCTGGAAGCTGAAATAATGAGAGAGAAATACAACGTTATCAAAAAAACTTCAAGAACAATGTCTGTGGTTTCTTTTTTGATATTTATTTCAGCTCTGAAATTTCTTTTTACATACAATTCTTTATACACTAAAATTCCCTTTCTAACAAAACAAGTGAACTGAAACCTTAACAGTTTTCTAGGAAAAAAAATTTACTATCCCATACCATTTATGTCATAATAGTCACCATAGCACAGGTTCTACCCAATCAGTGTGTCACAGATGTAACCTCAAAAGCCCAATCCTGGAAGATAAGACCTGTCTTTTCATACATGGGCAGAAAACATATGATGAGCAGTGGAACCAAAGGATCATCCTCTCTTCCCATCTTCCTTACTCACTTCCCCCTGTCCTCACCAGGAATAAAGAACAACAGCAGAATTGTTAGATTCATTTTGAAAGGAAATCTAGGAGACTGATTAGTCACTGCAATGTGACAGCTCAGCTTTTATCTCAGTCTAGCAAGAGTGTGTCCTCTCTAGGGAGCAATATGCAAAGGCCAGGGTTAGTGATCTAATATAGATAGAGGGAAGAGTCATGTAGGCTTCTAGTGACTGCAAAATTCACATAAAATATCTTCCATGTCAAGATATTTTAACAAAATATGATGGTTGATGGGAAAAGAGCGTGCTAAAAACTATCAATCTGGGCAGCATCAGAACTCATTAAAGAAACACTGGAAGGAGTGAAGATAAAGACATATGTATTCAATCATTCCCTATGAGTTGAATAACTATGCTTTTGCTCCTCTTTCATCAATTTTACAGGAAAAACACTGTTATTTAAGAATAATTAATCTAGAAGTTAGGAGATTTCTTTCCTGTGGTCCATTGAATTTGTCTCCACAGAAACACAAAAATAAAAAAAAAAATACTAGGAAGCTATACCTTAAGTTTTTATCATGAAATTGTAACAGTGATAGGTATTAAAAGTAATCATCATAGGAAATATGTTTTGGGTAAACTATGAAGTGAGGAATGGGTCTCTGGTGTTTGTGGGTAATGGTATTTCACAGGTAAATTTTGACTCATTTGTTTTGTATGCATTGAATATATACATAATTTTATGCAGCAATTATACTTCAGTGAAGTGATATTTTCACATTCATTTATTTATCATATGTTTGTGTGTATGTGCAGGCATGTGTATTGGATAGCACACACATGAAGGGCAGAGGATAGCTCATGAGTGTGGTGATATATTGTGCCCCCCAATATATTGTGCACCATAATAAAGCTTATCTGAGGAGCAGAGGAAAAAGCCAGCCTCTCTATTAAATATAGAAGTCAGACGATGGTATCACATGCCTTTAATCCTAGCATTTGGGAGGCAGAGATCTAACCAGATTTCTGTGAGTTCAAGGCCACATGGGGAACATGCATGGTGACATTCACCTTTAATCCCAGCACTAACCATAGAGGTCTGCAGGTCTGTACAGACAGGAAGTGATATAGCTGGGCAGAGAAAGGAAGTGAGATGCAGAACAGACAGGCATATAGATGTGGGTATACAGGAAGTAGGTCTCTTTGAGGATTTCCAAGTGGTAACATGGCTGGCTTCTTTCTGATTTTCTGACCTCTCTCTCAGTTTTTACCCCAGTGTCTGGCTCCAGGTTTTTATTAATAAGACTGTTTAGCAATTTGTCTTACATTGCCCCACATTTTTATGTACCACATATAATGAATATACATGGTGAAATTTCAAACATTAATGGAATTAATAAAAATCTCTTAGACTAGAATGGAAAGAATTTATGTTGTTATCTACTGCTTTTATAAAGATCTGCAATACAATACCTTTTTAACTTTGAAAAGTTCCTTCTGCTTGTAACTGAATCTCTGTGCCCTTTGATACAGGCCATTGCGGGGTTGTCTTTGAGAGCAAAGGAGCCTTTCTCAGTTCTTTGCGAGCTCAGATAGGACAAGATTGGGGTACAGGAGAACCTGATGGTCACCCAAGTTGTCTGATCTAAAAGCGTTCAAATTCTTGTCTCATAGATTCAAAGAATTAAATTCATGGGCCACAGTAAGAATTTTAGTTGAATACCCAGACACTGCCATCATTTAGAAATGTATCCATTTTCTCCTTGTCATATTTGTTCTCACTAAGGTAAGGGTTTGTGGTTTTGGTTTTCTTTCTCTCTCATTATTAGTACTTTTTTAAATCATGTTTTCCTATAGCTATTGGCCATTTGTAAAAAAAAAAAAAAAAAAGAAAGAAAAAGAAAAAGAAAAATGAAGTACTCTCAACAAATCTCACACCAAATAATGAGACTGAAAACTTTTTCATTTGAATTTTTATGTTTGATTTTTTTAATAACTAACTTATGCAACCTTTGGAAATTATAAAGTAGGAAAAAATGAGGTTACAGACTTTCCAGTGTTCTTGTCTAATACAGAGCATGATTAATTCTGTTAAAGGCCCGAGGACATTCTTGTGAACAGTGTTCTCAGCTTGTCTGAGATATAGCAATGACTTTCTCAGTGAAACAGTTTGGACATAGCAATCCAGTATATAATGATAAAGACAGAATTCTTTGGCTGATAAAAAAACTGAGATCAATAATATAATGTAAAGACAACCTAGAAATGGAATAACGCAAATATGGCTGACTGGCCTTGGACAAAAGAGAAAAATTCAAAGGAAGAAATAAATTACTGAACAAATGAACTTCACATGTTGAAGTACTGAAAAGACTCTAAATATAAGTCCTAGCAAAATTTACCTCTTATTGATCAATAAACTTATAAAACTGCTAGAATAAAAGAGAAGATGGTAGTTTTAGGGATTACAGAAAAAGTATGACTTGTGAAAAAGAAGAAAAGTTAGAATGTACTAGAAGTTTTAAAATGCACTCTTTAAAAGACAAAAAAATAAAGAAAATTTCTTCTGATTGTTTTTTTTTAATTGATGAATCCTGAACAGCTTGTTTCCATTTCCACAGATTCAGTTATTTTTTTTATTCCTATAATCTCATATCATATGAATTCTTTTGTGGTTAGCTATATTTTGGAGTACTTTTGAGGGAAAATATGAAAAAAGTCATCATGTGTGATGACAGGATAGCAACAAAAATCTGTAACTCCAAACCTAGACTGTGGACCATGAAATGATGAGTAAATGAGTCGATAAATATAAACAAATTGTGCTATTCCTGGTACGGAACAAATATCAATCAAGAGAGAGTCACCATGAGTGTGAATAATATTCTATGAAACTACTTTCCATTGATTAAGGTACAAAGAAGATATTCATCTGTTCTTTCAATTCTTGACAATGTTATAGTGTTAGTTTTTCTAATCAATAAACGTCCTTGCTTCACATATTCTCTGGTGAAGGGACTCTTACTAAGGAGACAAGAGTTCATTTTTGTATTCATTCATTTATTTATTTGTTTGTCTGTTTATTTGATAATTTGTTTATTTGCTTGTATTTACTTCCCAAATGCAGTTTCCCTTCCCCTCCCACCTTCCCTCCTTCCCGCTGGCATTAATCCTCCTCAGTTTCTCTTCCAGAAAAAGGCAGGCCTCCTATAAATATAAACTGCCCATGGTATACTAAGTTACAATGAGACCAGTCATCTCCTCTCTCATTAAGGATGGAAGAGGCAACCTTGTAGGAGGAAAGGGTCTAAAAACCAGGCAATAGAGTCAGAGACAGCACCCACTGTTAGGAGTACCATAAAAAGACTAAGCTACACAACTGTAACATACATGTAGAAGGCCTTGATCAGTCCTACATAGGCTCCTGGGTTGTCAATTCGGGCTCTATGAGGTCCTATGAGCCCAGGTTAGTTGATTCTGTGAGTTTTCATGTGCTAACATTGACCCTCTGGCTCTGACTGTCCTTCCTTCCTGTCTTCTGCAGGATTCCCTGAGCTCCATGTAAGGTTTGGCTGTGAGTCTCTGTATCTGTTTCCATCAGTTGCTGGGTGAAGCATGTCTGATGACAGTTAGGCTAGGTATCAGTCTATGAGCATAGTAGAGTATCATTAGGAATCACTTCATTGTCTTTTTATTTTTTCCAATTGTGTTTGAGTCTATCCTAAGTCTCTGAGTTATCTACCCTCTGGGTCCTGGCCTTCCAGGCAGTGCCAGGGGTAGGCCCACTCTCATTGTATGGTTCTCGAGATAAAACAGTCATTGGTTGGCCACTCCCACAATTTTTATGTCACCTTTCTCTAGATTATCTTGTAGGCAGAAATAATTATAGGCTCAAGGTGTGTCTGAGTTGGTGTCCCAATCCACTGGAAATCTTCTTTGATTACTGGAGATTGATGGTTCAGATTATGTATTCCTCATTGCTAGGAGTCTTGGCTAAGATCATCCCCACAGTTCTTGAGAGTTTCCATTGATGTAGGTTTCTAGTTCATCCCAGAGATGGCCCCAGATTCCAATTGTTTCTCCTAGTATTCTCTCCCTCCATCCTCCCCTGACCTGATCCATCCTGTTTCTGTCCCCATTCCCCCATCCATACCCCTCCTCCCATCCACAGGTTATGTCTATTCTATTTCCCCTTTACAGTGAGATTCATGCATCTCCCCCTCCCTGATCCCTCCTTGTTACTTAGCTTCTCCAGGTCTATGGATTGTACCATGATTATTCTTTATGTTACAGCTAATACCCAGTTATAAAGGACTACATATCATCTTTGTCTTTTGGGGCCTAGGTTACCTCAGTCAGGATGACCTTCTAGATCTATGCATTTGTCAGAAACTTTAATGATGTCATAGTTTCAAACAGATGAGTAATACTTCATTTTGTAAAAGCACCATATGTCTTTATCTATTTTACAGTTGAGGGACATCTTGCTGTTTTCAGTTTCCAGCTATTATGCATAAAGCTGTTCTGAACATAGTTGAGCAATTGTCTTTGTGATATGATAGAGGGTCCTTTGAGTATAAGCCTAGGAGTGGTATAGTGGGATCTTGAGGTAGATTGATTCCCAATTTTCTAATAAACCAATATATTGACTTTCAAAGTGGCTGTATAAGTATACACTCCCATCAGCAATGGAGGAGTGTTCCCCTTGCTCCTTATTCTCTCCAGCATCAGGTGTCAGGTGTGTGTGTGTGTGTGTGTGTGTGTGTGTGTGTGTGTGTGTGTGTTTAGATGGGATTTTTTAGGAAATTTTTATTCATTTTACATACCAATCACTAATCTCCCTCTCATTCCTCCACCAGCTCCACCCCAACCCACACCCCATTCCCTCTGCCAACAAGGCAAAGCCCTCCATTGCTGTGGGATGTTCTGTATGTCAAATATGTTGCTCTGATTGGTTAAAATAAATAAAGTGTTGATTGGCAAGTAGCCAGGCAAGAAGAATAAGGTAGGCGGGACAAGGAAGAGGAGAAGGCTGGAAACAGGAAGGCTAAAAAGATATACTGCCAGCTGCTGCCATGAGAAACAACATGTAAAGACACTGGTAAGCCACAAGCCATGTGACAAAATATAGGCTAACAAAAATGGGTTAATTTTAGATAGAAAAAGTAGATAACAAGAAGCCTGCCATGGCCATACAGTTTCTAAACAATGTAAGTTTCTGTATGTTTACTTGGTTGGTTCTGAGTGTCTATGGGCTTGGCGAGTGAGAGGGATTTGTCCTAACTGAGGGCCAGACAGGAAAACTCTAACTACAATGGGATGTTCTGTATGTCAAATATGTTGCTCTGATTGGTTAAAATAAATAAAGTGCTGATTGGCCAGTAGCCAGGCAAGAAGGATAAGGTAGGCAGGACAAGGAAGAGGAGAAGGCTGGGAACAGAAAGGCTGAGGGGAGATACTGCCAGCTGCGGCCATAACAAGATGTAAGGTACTGGTAAGCCACAAGCCACGTGGCAAAATATAGATTAATAGAAATGGGCTAAATATAAGAGTAAGAGCTAGACAATGATAGGCCTGAGCTAATGGCCAAGCAGTTTAAATAATATAAATGTCCGTATGATTATTTTATACATGGGTTGTGGGACCGCGGGTGCTTGGTGGCACCTGGAGAGAAGCTCTCCAACTACACTCCATGGAGAATCAGCAGAGCCTGGTACACTCAGTAGAGGCATGTGCAAGTCCCTCCCTCTGCATCAAGGCTGCTGCACAAAGTATTCCACCACAGGTAGTGGGCTCCAAATGCCAGCTCATGTGGTGATATTTTATTTGTGCTCTAACAAATAAAGCTTACCTGGAGATCAAAGAAAAAAGCCAAATACCATATTAAAAATAGTGGTCAGGCAGTGGTAGCATAAGCCTTTAATCTTAGCATTCAGGAGGCAGAGATTCAGCCAGATGTCTATGAGTTCAAGGCCACACTGATAACAGAGCCAGGTGTAGTGGCACATGCCTTTAATTCCAGTACTAGTTAAACATAGAGGTCTGGAGGTTTGTACAGACAGACAAGAAGTGATAGATCTGGACAGAAAAGAGGAAGTGATGTAGCTGGGCAGAGAAAGGAAGTAAGACGGCAGGATACAGAAAAACATATAGGCATGCATATATAGGAAGTAGCTCTCTTGGGCTAAGGATTTCCTAGCAGTAAGAACTTGTGTCTGCCTTGTTCTATTCCTCTGATCTTTCAGCTTTCACCCCAATATCTGGCTCCCAGTTTTTTTATTAATAAGACCATTTAGCAATTTGTGTTACAAGCTCATGCACCAGGAACAGATCTTGATTATACTGCCAGAGGGCCCTTTAAGCAGATCAAGCTACACAACTGTCTAGATTTTTCAGAGTGCCTACTTCAGTCTCATGGAGGTGCTACAGCTGTTGGACTAAAGCTCATGAGTTCCCACTAGTATCATTTGATTGTCTCTGTAGGTTTCCCATCATGATCTTGATATCCTTTGCTCAAGGAATCCCTCTTCTCTCTCTTTGACTGGACTCCTGGATCTCAGCCTGGTGCTTGGCTGTGGATCTTTGCATGTGCTTCCATTAGTTACTGGATACAGGCTCTATGATGACAGGGTATTCACCATTCTGACTACCAGGGTAAGCCAGTTCAGGGACCCTCTCCATTATTGCTAGTAGTCTAACCTGGGGTCATATTTGTGGATTCCTAGGAACTTCCCTAGCACTCAGTTCTCCCTATCCCAATGATGTCTCCCCCTATCTTGTTATCTCTTCCATTGATCTCCCATTGTGTCTCTATTCCAGCTTGACCATCCATTACCTTTTGTTCTCATCCCCCATCCCCTACCCTCCATTGCTGCTTCACCCCCAGTTTGCTCATGGAGATCTCATCTATTTCACCTTCCCAGGGTGATCCATGCATTCCCCTTAGGGCCCTCCTTTTAGTTAGCTTCCCAGGAGCTGTTTGTTCTAGTCTGGTTTCCTTTGCTTTACATCTAGTATTCACTTATAACTTAGTACATACCATGTTTGTCTTTCTGAGTCTGGGTTATCTCACTCAGGATGATATTTTCTAGTTCCATCCATTTGCCTGCTAATTTTATGAGGTCGTCATTTTTTACTGCTAAGTAGTACTCCATTGTGTGTATGTACCACATTTTGTTTATCCACTCTTTGGTTGAGGGGCATCTAGGTTTCCAGGTTCTGTTACTGTGAATATTGCTGATATGAATATAGTTGAGCATGTGTCCTTGTGATATGATTGAGCATTCCTTGGGTGTATGTCCCAAAGTGGTATAGCTGGGTCTTGAGGTAGATTGATTCCCAGTGTTCTGAGAAACCACATACTGATTTCCAAAGTGGCTGTGCAAGTTTGCAGTCCCACCAACAGTGAAATATTGTTCTCCTTGCCCCACATCCTCTCCAACATTAGCTGTCTTTGGTGTTTTTGATCTTAGCCATTCTGGCAGGTGTAAGATGATATTTCAGAGTCACTTTGATTTGCATTTTCATTATGACTAAGGATGTTGAGAAATTCCTTAAAATTCTTTTGGCCATTTGAGATGTTTCTGTTGAGAATTCTCTGTTTACCTCTATAGCCAAATTTTTAATTGGATTTTTCAGTATTTTGATATCTAGTTTCTTGAATTCTTTACACATTTTTGGAGTTTA